>NC_073744.1:152782972-153082972 GCF_029784135.1 Toxorhynchites rutilus septentrionalis
TGAAGATGGGATATACATCATTTTGAACCTTCAAGAACCTTTCAAGTTTTGGAATATCATACACTCGACAAAAAAATCAGAGGAACAAAGTGCGCAGTCGGAAATTGGAAGTGATTTTTGACTTGCTGTAACTTCGTTTAAAATCAACGCATATCGATGGTGTTAGGTATAAGGTATTAGGACAGGTATTAGAATATTTTACGTACATATTATTATCTTGATGTGTGTAGGTGTGGTGAGCAACAATATCGGGAAGAAATGAAAAATCGATTTTCCTTTTTTTTTCCACAATATTCTGGACTAACACAATTTTTTGCTAACCAACTCAATAGCAAATTCCAATTAACCTTATCAACCAGCTTTCATTTGATTCCAAGAGCGCTCCTGTAGGACCTTCCCACACAGAGATATTTCAGTTTGAATGAAAAATTACCCCTTTGTCTTTGATGATGAATAATTCCATAAACAACCATCGCAGCGCAAATCGAAAGGCAGTTTTAAAAACTCCAATACATTCTAAACAAGGATAAGCTGTTACATTGACGAAAAAAAATTATTTAAATTTTTGGCATCGATTTCAAAGATGTGCCAAAAACAGAATTTTTATAGTGCTTTACAAAATCCGCTGTAATTCTGCAAATATCGCAGTAAGCTCTAATGTTTGCAGGCAAATTTTTAGCCTAGTGTATTCCCTAAACATCTGTGAACGTTTCATTTTGATACGTTCAGTTTTTTCTAGACGACTTTTCAAAGATTGAAGTAAATTAGAGGATCAATGGTATCAGAAGTACAAAATCTTTCGCGACTTTCAGAACGAAATGTTCGCAACTTCCGTAAATTTTTTAATATCTCGCGAATGGCTGCACTAAGAAGGAGATTAGGAGATTTTTTGTTTTAAATCACACCAGTATTCATAATTTGTGGCTAAAAATTATTGTTAACATACAAAAATTCCAAGTTTTGAAAATTCTTTAAAGTTCGATCTTCTACAAAGTTCGTCAAAAATAGTTTTACCATCTTGGACTTATTTCTTAAATTTTCTACATGACTTCTATATTATATGAAAAAAAATTTAAATAAAAAACGTGTTTTAGATATTGCAAATTAAAGTTTTTTCTTTGTAAATAAAAAAAGTACTAATTTTTTTCTCAGTGTATATTTTTTCACGTTTGGACATCAGTACTCTATAAGACTTTCTAAGACACTATTTCGGTAGAACTCATAGTTCTTGAGATAATTATCAAAGATTTCTCTAACTGAAATCGATACACTCTTTTCAAAAGTTACACTTGAGTCAAAAAATCCCAATTGCTGTGAAAAACTTATATTTCCTCCAACCCAAACAGAATACAAACATTCATTCGAATAAAAACACTCAGGTTTTGTCATTTGTTGATTTCATTTGGAATTGCTCTTATAAAAGATGATAGGTCCAGGCTCTAACTCTAAATTGTTCACAATACCCATCAACGATGTTATCAAAACATAGTCGAAAACGCTTGAAAGGTTCGATTATAGTTTTCTCCGTATTTCCAAAAATAACTCCAATCCACCGAAGCAATTCAACAATCATTTCCAGACTCCGGAACTTTGATCTCGAATCCTCGAATCCATTGATCCCGTCGATGCGCAAAAGGCGACGACATTCCTCCGGAGGGCTCGGTATTAACTTAACAACTAATTAATCGGCAAAATTGGTTGCCTAGCTTTAGGGAAGGCAGCATATGTGGTGCGATGATTTTGTTGCCGAGAAGAGCAAATTTTGACACGATAATTTTAACCACTACAAACCCCCGTCCCTCTTCGAGGTTATGTTTCGTCGTAATCGAATGACTGTGCGTCGAGGAAAGTCTTCACAGGTTATGGGGCGTGAGACAGCGTCTGTATGAGTGAAATTACAAACTTAGACAATAATTTTCCACCAGTTTGAGCAGGGGAAAGGATGAAGCGATAGGAGGTATATCAGGGATTCAATTATCAGCTAATTAATAGAAGAGTGAAAAGGAGGCGGCTGTTAATAGTAGCGTGTGATTTAGCCGCCGTGGTGATAATTAGTGCTCTGATTTTGTGCCATTGGTTCGTCAAACAGCGGATCAACTTCCCCCTAGGATCACGTTACAGCTGTAATTATTCATGGCTGGTTGTAATCGGTTGCCGATAACGATTTATTCGAGGCAGCCATCGTCTGTGTGATAATGATTGAAGATTTTTAATAATAAAATGAAAAATAATATCTTCTAAAAAAATTATATTATCGCTTCATATTCTATTTTTGTTTTAGAAATAAACCCTAATGGGATGTATAATTCCACTTTCAATAGCTGAAGAGACTTTTTCTCCTTTTTTTCTTTTTTTGCATAAAATAACTTTGCCACTAGGTATCATCCAGAAAGTTTCGCTATCAACTCTATGCGGTCGTATGTCTGCTCTCAGTCACCACAGCAAGGAACCATGCTAATCCTGATCTTTTTTCGCCCATTTATCAGTTTACTTTTTTTACTAAATGAATCTTAATGTCTAGGGATTCTGTCCATGAATCAACACGGTGCTCCCGTAAATAATAGATAACGGTACTCAGTATAAACAAAAGTTCCCACCAATGCAAGATAACAATGCAGTCACCTCTTGTAAACAAAGATATCAAAAAGGTACAACTGTAATTGGGCACTTTTCGAAATGTATTAAAATAATATTACAAAAGGGCAAAAACCATATCGAATATAGTAGGGGAAATGGGGGGATGTGGTCACCCTAAGGACATACCCATTTCCTGTGTCCACACGCCACTGAAATTCCCGTACTTCGAAGAATATTGTATCCCAACTTATTGTAGTTCAAGATAGTAAGCGGTTTTTATTATGGAAATTGAAAATAGTACATTTTTCATTATTAGAAAGTTGAAAAATCGAACATTTTCTGAGTGAGGAGGTAAAGTGGTCACCTGTGGGGGGCAAAGTGGTCACTCGCAAATATCACGCTGGAAGGGATGGATTTATGCGTGTTTTCATGGCCTAATTTGTTTAAATCATTATTGAAATAGTAGGTACATGTATGAAATGAGATAGGCCTATTCACCTAAAGTCGTAATTGAAATTTTCTCATACGTACAAAAACGTAGTAGGAAACACATAACGTTTTTCATAATGAGGCTTGGTTGGGGTGGTATATTTTTCCCGGGTCAAAACCACATAAGATACCCCTTTTAGAGCAGAAGGTGATAAGGTATATCAGCTTTTTAAAACAGAAAATTGTCAGTAGTAAACCTCCACTGACCACTTTGCCTCCTAAAAAACGAAATGCGAAATAATCGCTGAAATTGAACAAAATATCTGTTCACCTCTCCTAGAGTATGTGAACAGTCGTCCAAACTGTTGTTTTTTCGAAAATATCAGGTTAAATAAACTAAATTTCTAGAAAATACCTAGAAATTCCTTAAATTCGAAATGCACAAAATGCGACATTGTCAGTACGCGATCTCGCCAAAAAGCCTAAACTGTCGAAGAGTACCGTGTTCAGTGTGTGCAAATCGTTTAACCAGCGCTCTACACCCAGTTTTTGCAAAAATGTTCATGCACCATAATGGACGATGAAACTTATGTTCTCGAAGACTTCAAAAAGCTTCCGGGTCTCGCTTTTTACACTACAATGCGAAGGAATGCAGTAGCCGGGTGTTTCCGGACCAAGAAGCAGTCTAAATTTCCCAAAAAGTACTTGGTTTGGCAGACCATATGCAGTTGTGGCCGAAAATCCAAATCTTTCGTCTCTACCGGCACTATCAACAAAGATGTCTACGAGAAGGAATGTCTCCAGAAGCGGTTGCTACCATTCACAAGAAGCCACGACTCTCCAGCGTTGTTTTGGCCAGATTTGGCCTCTTGTCGCTATGCAAAATCCATCCTGGAATGGTAGAATGCACATGTGGTCAAATATGTGCCAAAAACAGCAATTTTCACTGGGCGAACTTCTGGACGTTCGCCCAGTGAATAAGCGAAAACTATTCGAAACTAAGAAGAAAGCGAATGGTTCGATTCGATTCTTTGTTTTTAAGAGGCTTTAAACTTTGCAGTTAATTCGCCTCTAAACAAATGGTATTAATGATTTCAAGAGGAGATGGAAAAGCGCCGCCGCCAGCATTTCTGAGGATACTGTACGGAACCTAATGGCAGTTTTGGCAGTTGTTTCCAAGAAAGTTCGTGAATTTTACAGACAACGTAATTAACATCGAAGTAAGCTTTCCTTGTTTCAGATATAAGTCTATTTTACTGAAATAAACAATCGGTTTTGTTGTATTACGTGTTTTTTTTTTGTTCTACTGGCATCATCTTGGTGTCCGAAATTTAACGTGGACAGGCTTTAGTTGTACCGCCCGGTGAGCTCCCCGTTACCCAACACCTAAAATCCACGTAAGAATCGTGATAAGGTGCGGCACTAATTTCCTTCATGATCGCTAAGCTCCGTTACAAGCATTAATAACCATAGTATGCTCTGATGGAGCATAAAAGAGAAATTTGAGCTGAGGGAGAGATGTGATATTGTAACCGCATTAATTGGAAAATCCGCATAAAAAAACCGGGTTAAGTGGAAAATCCGCGCAATAAACTCGCAAAAAACCCGCGCAAAAAAACCGCGTGAAAAAAACCTGGGTGTATAAAAAATCTCAAAGTAATAACAAAGTAATAAACGATTTCTGCAGAAGGATAATCTTTCTTGGGTAAAATTTGGTTCGGCCGAAAACCAAATTAAACTAATTCCGAGTCACTGAAACGTTTGACCCTTTGATCGAAGAAATATTTTTGAGAGATTGGACACCAACTCCAGGATGTTCGACATGTCGCAGAGCACGGTGATCACAATCCTGAAGGTGGAGGGCGTGAAAAGTTACAAGCGAGCATCTAGACCGAAGTACACGGAGAAGCAGCTACAGAAAATCCCGGGGAAGTGCGAAAACTGCGTCATAAGTACTTTAAGGAGGCTGTCACCATCGTTTTGAACAACGAGAAGTTCTTTATTACATTCACGAACAGCTCGACCGCTAGGAACATGGTACCGTGGGAAATGGGGGATCGGAGTTTTCTTAGCAGCTGGTTTTGTGCTCGCTTATTGTATGACAGTAGAGGAATCGTTCTCAACTTATGAACACGACGATGTTCGCACCTTAAAGCAAACATTTCATCTGCGGTTTCCATTCGCCAGAGCGCATGCGTATAAAAGGAGTAAAGGTTCAATTGAGTGCAGACAGCTTGTTGAACCTCAGCACCGCGTTGCATTCTGAAGACTGCATGAAGTCTAGAAGAAGAATTGCATTGCGTACATTGGTAATAAATATACAAATTTCGACACAAGGCTAGCTAGTTCTCGCGAGAACCAAAGTAAATCCATTGGCGCTTTTCAGGGCCACCAAACCTGTCACTGCTCAAAAGAGCAATGTCAATTTTCCCTCCCACGTTGTGTGTAGAATAACGAAGGGATGAGAACAGTAAATGGAATTGCTACCCTACGGCAATAAAATCAGTTTTTGGAATTCCCTTTTTCTATTAAATCGTTTATTTTTACAGGCTCAGTTACATAAGTTTAAAGGAGCCAAACTCTTAACTATATTTTCACTAGAATATATTAACATGTTTCCTTAATTATACGGTTAATAAAATAGGAAATCGATTACTCGCGGTCGACTCGAGTTTAGAAGGATGACACATTTTCGTTAGAAAAAGGATGGAATGTAATGAGATTGTAACAAATGTAACAAATCCAAGGCTGTCAGCAGCGTATCGTGCGATTCGAATGAAGTCAATACAATGATCGACGAATCCAGTCTGGCAGTCTTCTCTCTTTGGTCTTAACAAACTCCTGTTTCGACCCCCTTCGCCCCCTCGATTTTTGGAAGCCACCGAACCATTCACTAAGGTGTTGATTCAATGCAACAATTCTATAGATTCTAAAGTAATATCCGTAATTTTCCAGCAGAGAGAGTTGTATTCTTCGGTTGAAAACTGATGATGCAAATTCGTTCCACTGCAATTGCTATAGTTGACGTCAACACAATCGATTTCGGATTTTCTGATGTCGTTCTGCGAAAGGTGCTAGACGTATAATTTGTGGAATATTTCTTTGGGGATTTTCATGCAAGATAAATATTATTGTGTGTGTTTTAAATGGGTATGCGTATGCATAGCGGAACGGTTCCGGTCATACACAGCACATTTCAGACAAATGCATGAAGGAATTCTCGAATAGAACTAGCACCATACATACAAATCAAATGTCGAAGTTCGTGGTATGGGTGCGTTCGTCCCTCTACTGTTCGACATTGGTTCAACCACTAGTGACTACACTTAGATAAATCCTCGGTCGAAAACTACCAAATACATTTAGCAATGACGGATTTCGCGCCAACTCGTCTATGGGATTGGCATGACCCTCTCAGAACCTAATGAAACTTTCTGGAAGTGAAGACCTTACCTAATTAAGCAACTTGGCATATTTAGTTTTCCGAAAATTTATCTAGACTAGCATATGGAAAGAGCCAAATATTTTTGACAAAATTTTTTGATTAATTATAGAGACTTTCAGCCGTAGGCTGGTTCATCTCTTTCTACAAAAAAGTGACCTATGGAAGAGTTTTAGAAAAATAATTAAATTTTTAGAAAAAAAAATAGAAAAAATATTTTTAGAAATCCTACACTAAAAAAATTGATTCTAAAAACTAAAAGTCGATTTTCTCAAAATGGTCGTCTCAGATTTTGATGGAATGGTAGAAAAATTGTTGATAAATATGCGCGCTACAACTCTTCCATACATCGCAAATTGCACATATTTGAGGGAAAAAAGTTTTCATAACAAAAACTTTTTCAAGATTTTTTCTCGATTTTTTTTTTTTTTTTTTTTTTTTGTGTACAGTTACAGAAAAAATCAATAACAGCTATAAATGGATTGATGGTGACCCTTGGATGCTAAAGTACAGTTTTCAGCTTGTTTTTGTAGTCAAATACAATATGTTTCAATTCAGAGAGCAACAACAGCTCTCAAACAATTGCCATCTGCCAAAAATCTATTGATCGGCCGGTCAGGTATCGGATAGTTGTTGTAGATTTAGATATCTATTAACACATTGCGGACCGCTCACGAGTTTTATCGTGTTTCGCGTTCCGTCTGTTATGGATGGATCACGAAATAACCCGTGTTTTCTACACTTGAAGGTTTGCCACGAAACTCGTCAACATCGAAGGAAACGATCTCATTCGTGGAATTTTAACTAAAGAAGCGTTCAAGTTTGCCCTAAAACGTTCGGTCCTTAATGTGTTAAGAGTCACTGTAGATATGATAATGAGAAATGAATTGTATAGATACCTGAAAGATGAATAAAATGGCTCTGCATTTGTTTGAAAATTACCAGTCGTGACCGGCAGCGAATGTAAAGTAGCGGAAGAGAAATAGCATTATTTTGTTTCTGCGTAATCATCAGAATTAAACAAAGAAAAGTGTGACATTGTTTAGCAACATGAGTCAAGCCGTGATCTCCAGGATTTGCAAGGATTACAAATGCAGTGCTGGTATCAACAACCCCAAGTGTAAGCGTAAGTTGGCCCAGTTAAGACCAAAGCACTGTATATTACTTGATAGTACAGGAACCCACAATGTTTGGGTATGTACCATTCATGAAAATGTGAAATTAATGGATAACAGTTTGGGAACGCTTCCGCATACAGTAGTCATGAGAAAATGCTATGTAGTGTTCCAAAACGGACGACAGATTGCCATCTTCGTGCTTGTAAGGATTGTGTTTCCAAAACATCAATTCATGAAGAAATAACTCTTCTATTAGAGGAAAGCGGAAAAGAAGAAATCGTTTCTCAACAATGGCTGACCACAGACCGTTGTGATTTGGAAACGATTTAAAAACCAGTCGATGAATTTGTGCCGTATTTCGTAGATAAAGTAGACAAACTCATAGAGCATGACTTCATTTAAAAACAGCAATCTGTTTTTTTTTGTGAAATAAAAAATAATATTTGACGCCAGGAGAAATAATAGTAATTTGTGATTTTTCAGAGAATTATTCATCCATAATTCAAAATGCGACACAGGATTATCACTGGAAAAACTCGCAAGCAACTGACATATACTACAAAAAAAGATGGTAAACTAGAAAACGAAAGCTTCATAGTTATTTCAGAAGTTTTAACACGCGGCACTGTGGCTGTGCAGTTGTTTATAGCAAAATTGATAGAATTTGTCAGGAAAATAATCGATTATACTAAAATGACATTCATGTCCGCTCCATCTGCAGCACACTACAAAAACAAAAAGAATTTCGCCAGTCTGTGTAATTTCAAGAAAGTTTGCGGACTAGAAGCAGAATGGCATTTCTTTGCCATCTCCCACGGGAAAGGACCCTGTGATGCAAAAGGAGTGACTCTAAAACGAATGGCAACGAGAGCAAGTCTTGCCCAAGATTACGGAAACACAATCCAAACAGCACTAGAGGTTAATGATTGGGCAGTTAAACAAAATGACAAATGTATCACGAAATTGAATTTCTGATGCTTACGCGAAAACAATATCGGGAACACAAAAGTTTCATTGCTTTATTCCTGTGAATGAAAATAAAATCGCATCTTAAAGGTTTTCAAATTCAGTAGATGATCCCGAAATCTTCAAAATGTTAGATAAAAAGAAAAAAATAGGAAAGATATGATGATTGGATCTCTTAGAATATAAGTTCACATGTACATGGTATAAGATCTGATGAATAAAAATGATTTTAATGTCAAAAAATCTCACAAGTTTTTTTTACATTTGATTTGGAATAAAGGCTTTTAAGCACTCATTTAACATTCTTGTTTTTATTTTTTTATTTTTTTGTTTTGGGTTGGCTTTCTGTACTGAAAAAAGTAATGAACTTAATTTCAATAAAATATTGAAAAAGTTTGTGTTAGAAAAACTTTTTTGCCTTAAATATGCACAAGTTGCGATGTATGGAAGTATTCTAGGGCACATATTTATCTACAATTTATCCACCATTTCATCAACATCTGAGATGACTATCTTGAGAAAATTGACTTCTAGTTTTTGAAATCTATTATTATTGTAGAATTTCAAAAAATATTTTTTCAGTATTTTTATCTAAAAATTCAATTATTTTCTTGAAACTCTTCATAGATCACATTTTTGTGGGTCTTACCATTTTCGAGTAAAAAATGTTATAAAAAATGGTCAAAATATTTAGCTCGTTCAATATGTTAGGCTAGATAAATTTTCGGAAAACTAAGTATGTCAAGTTGCTTAATTAGGTGAGGTCTTCACGGCCAGAAAGTTTCATTCAATTTTGAGAGGGTCATGCCAACATCTGGTCGAGTTGACGCGAAATCCGTATAATGCAAACATTAGTAGAATGTACAAACTTTTGGTACATATTGTCCACAAACCCGCGTCCCTTCCAGAGGTTAGTTAGTAGACTATAGATTGGTAGCGTTTACTAAAAAATTCGTTATATTTACTAATTATTTCTCTCAGTGTACGCTTGGTTATAGTGTCGACATCTGATAGCAATATTCATTTAGGGAGGAATATTAATCTTTATCGAGTTAACAAGCCCGAAGGCAGTTTCAAATTGTTAATATTTGAATGAAAATTTTCACTTCAGATTCAGATCCTTTGATATTCTTAGCTACTGCATTTTGGCACAGCTTCTCGCTTTCAGAATATACCTAAGGAGTGTCCCACATAAAATTGCATCACGGAAAAAACGCTGTAGAAAATTACCCACTGGGTATTTTCTCGTGAAAATTTGGATAGAAGTAGTTTAGAGTGTAGAGGAACTGGTACAAATTCGGTAATTCGTAACAAACGTCAGATGCAAAAAACCCAAAATATCTGTGTAAATGAATTTAAGAGAAACTGTATTTCACACGTTAAAGCTGTATTTTCCTAACAGCCAATTTTTTTTTTATTTTGATAACGATGTTGATTGACGAAGTTTTATACGAACGGATATCTTAAAGTGAACAGTTTTTTTTATTTTTTTTTTGTTTTTATTATTCTCAATGTGTGACCTGACGAAGTTTTGTTTTAAACGGATTATATTGTTTAGACAATTTTGAACAATTTTTCTTTTATGTTATATTTTTTGTTTTTTAATTTGTATTCGTCTCTATTATGTCTGTCATGATCTTGGTGATGATGAACTATTTTTATTTTCATGTTGTAGTAGTTGAAAAAAAAAATAAAAGTAGTCTACAAAAGTTTGAGCGTCGCGCTCGTTGTACATATATAAAGGATAAGAAATCAAAAGTTTTGTAAGAGCCGGTCTAGAAATTGTTCGTACAGAAAAATTCCTCGATTACTCTGGATGGGGATATTTAAAGTCAATCCAAAACAAGGCTGGCGGTTGGACTTGTGCCTTGGTGGACCATTTGGCTGCAAAGGCCTTGTCGGGAACGTATCGGTTCTGTAGCAGACAAGATTGCGTATTGGCTTGTCTTTTGACATTGTAATTTTTTGAACTTATATCTGTAAATAAAATCAGTTCGTTTTTATTTTTGCTAAGTTGATTTCAATGCTGAGAAAACAAAATAATATCTTTTAGATAACTCGTCTTGCTCAAACCTCTGTAGGGGAAGGAGGCGGGACCATCATCATCATTTTTATCGCTTTAAGTTTTTTGAAAATTGGAAAAAATGCGTCACCCGAAAAACAACATCGCGAATTGATTGTGCGACAAGTACCTGGACAATCCTCAACTCTCTCATCGGGACATCGGAAAAAACTCGGAATCGTGCAGTCAACGCTGAGTCGTATGATTAAACGTTACTATGCAACTCTGAGCACCGAACGGAAGGAGAAATGCTGTCGCAGTGGAGCCTAGTGACACCGGTAGGTTTTTCATCAGTATCCAAGTTTACCCCCTATAGGTCTACTTTTGTTTTCTCGGAGTACTTCATGGAGTTCTTCCAGTGAGGAGTCATTTGTAGAGTTCTTCGGAAAGTTCCGCCGAATCTCAGTGAAAGAAGTGCCGGATTTTTCTCTCCGACATCAGACCTCGTACTAGATCGGTCATGTGCCATCTCATTGGAGTATTTTTTAGTCTTTATTATTGATCTTCTTTAAATAATATCATGAACTCAAAATCATGATTTGTATAAAAGTATGAAGTCCTAGCATCATCAGTGTGTACACACATGGCAAATCCATCGTGTAAGATAAAACGCTTTGGAAGAGAAAACTTGGTTTACGAATTCACGCTGTCGCAGACGTACTGTGTCAAATAAACGGCTAGACAACCAGAGCTCCCATCCATCCCACCGATGCATCTCCCATCGATTGATACACAAACTCTGCACAGTCTGTCTGCTTCAATGTTAAACCAATCAATTGGTTATGCATCCTATCAGAGATGATAGGTACACAGAGCTTGTATCGATGTGCTTCCACCTTCCATTGGCACACGAAGTGGGTGGTGGTAAATGACGAGTGATGCAGAATGTGCATGCGATATCCCTCCCACGCCCACGCTTCCGACTCGTATAAATAAATTATTAACGCCCAGGGGGACTAATCAAACTAAAGCGTCAATTTTCATTTAATGTGCAGCAAATTAGGGTTTATCAATGGAATTGACAAATGGGCAATGAAACGAGTGTTGTTCGCACTCCATCGAGTCGAACGAGGCGGCGATTGTAGCCGGATTATGGTGATGGTGGACTGTAGGATCATTTGAATCGCAATGCACATTGCGAACGAGTGCTACATGCCGAGATTGGGAAATGAACACTGTAATGCTGGCGATGATAATCTCTGAATGGCGGGAGTTTGTTTAGCGTTTGACTCCGTGCGATGGATTAATTCGATTTGTGCTAACGAAAAAAGGTTGCCTCCAACCAGTTACAAAAAAAGCAAGGCGACTCGAAAATCGATATACCATACCCAATTACACAGCGGAACTGTTTCAGATGTCGCCTCTACCGGAAGCATCTTCCCGCCACTCGCACAAAGGAATCCCCCTTACAATCAGTTCGGATGCCAAAAGGTGTATTATTTATAGGATTCCCACCAAACAACAACTATTTTTGGTTGGTGGCTGGAAATCGAAAAGCTCATGCCCATGAAGGAACCGAATGCAGATCCAGCCAGGACCGTAATCGACACGTTCGACTGAATCCAGTGCCGCCACTACAGCACCGCTGCTTGGCTGCTGTAGTGAAATATTAAATTGTTATGCAAAATACTATATTCTTTCCCTGCCTCTACTTCTTACCTCGAAACTTTCCTCGGTGTTGGAATAATAGCTTACCTTTGGTGAAAAATCAAAACCCACCGGGAGGGAGAGCTCCCGTTTATAAACTGGTTATTATTTATAGTTCGCACAAGATTTATCGCTCCCGTCGTGGCTTTCTAGCATTGCACTAGCACTGAACCCTGAGGCGAAGTTAAAGCGGTGGCAAACCCCGATGAAATAAGTGAAAATCTGCTCCACACACATGCGACTTTATGCGATAATTGTCAATCCGCAAAATCAACGCAAGCAAACCGGTTAAAGAGCCAAAAGACCGAATCATATCCCGCCTTAACGCCGGAGCACATTAATTTCCCAAACCCCAAAGCCGGTATTAATTATGGACACTTCACAAGTCACTCCCTCAAGTAGAGCCTCCTTTCGGCACTCTCTCGGTCCGCAGACATCGTAAACATCGCCCCCACTTACATCAGCCAAACATGATAATAGACCGTGATAACACACTTCCGTTCCAATTTACGCCCTGCCGGGCTAATGGAGGGCAGCAGGAAAAACCGGCCCGGCCTAGGAACAGAATCGAAGAACAGAATTCCCCTCCCAGGGGGGGGGAGCCCAGAGACGGCCCCAAAACAGGAAGTAATTTTCCCCATTAATAAATCATCGCCAGCTCATACTCTCTAACGCCTCCGTCTAATGGTGGCGGCTTGAGCGTCTTGTGGAGGAATTTTCTCTACGCTTTTCACACACACACATTAACACATATGAGTCCAGCATACACAAGAACCTTCATGTATTTCGAGATATCGACTTAGCGTACGGATACACAGTTTTGTCTATCGAGACGAAGAGCGCTCCAAGAGCCGTTTTGCTGGAAAAGAAGGATAGACAAGACGGTAAGTTCAATCGCCTCTTCGTGCGAGAGGATACAACAATTCTTACGTGTTGTAAAGTCCAAAGTCAGATCGCGTATTGTTGGAGCATTCACCTCGCCGATAGTAATAATAGGATCCGCAATTCGTACCCTCGAAGATGTTCTGGGGGTTAAGCGAGGCCCGGAAGTACTCGACCGCCTTGAAGTGGCTGCAGATGAACTGGACTGGAAAGAGAGATAGGAGCGTGGAAATATGTATTGGATTTATGACATCGAACTTATTAAACTAATTACACTGAAGCTGTCAAGAGTGGCTTATTTATGTTCCAGAATAATTAACGCAACAATGTTACCTGAACTAAAAATCGTCTCCAATCGTTATACATAAAATAGTTACAAACGAATTGTCTGTCTTGCACTGATAAGATAAAACTAAAGGTGGGTTATATCCATCTGGGATATAACCACGAGGAAAGACTACCGTTGGCTTAGTAATCATTTGTTTGAAGTTGCATGTGAGGGGTTTTTGTACCTACATTGGTTGCGCGTTCGCTTACAAAGGGATCGATCGTAGATTCAAAACTCAGGACTCTCAATTGACGATATGTGTGTTATATAAAAAAAATATATAAAATAACTACGTCCATGCAACAATCATCAGTGATGAAGATCGACTCACGATCGAAGTGCTGGCCTCCGTCCATACAATCCCTGTTTGAAACTTTTCTGCTTCGCAAAAACCATCGGCCGGGTGTGCTATAAATAACACAATCATGATCATTTCAACTGTTTCCGCTGACCGGTTTAACTGAACAATGGAACAGAAGTAATACTCTTACGCCTAAATGTGTACTGTGTAATTTACGATTCGTTTCGATAAACATATAACATGTACAGCTAATGAGCCTAAATAAATAAAGAAATGGTGGCAAAATGACTATTTTGAAGCATTGGAGCGTGCCTGGGTAGAACTGGATCTACATCAACCAAAGGAGGACACATTAATTATTGAAAGGATTTTCTTTTAATTCAATGCACACGGCTAGTTTGTTCACGTTTCTTGACATGTCAACAACAACACTGTCAATCTTGGACCATAAAAATGTAAAAATAAGATATTGAAAAGACTACAGTGTGTTTACTTTGTTTGAACCAAATGATAAATGCTAAAATTCTAAAAAATGTGGTTCACAAATCAAGGTTTAAAAAGCTGTCACATTTGACGCAACAGTTATCAGGCAAAAATGGTTTTTTATTAGGGATTTTTTTTTGTTCACGCTATCGATGACCTAGAAGGCACAACTCTACGGGGCGAATCCAGCATCCATAAAGACATGACGAGTGCAATGGTCGAGAAATGTTGCAAGATTGTCGAACAGAACAGCAGAGCGAGTTGGTTGGACCAGATGTAGCAAGACTTGAGAAGAGTTGGTGTCGCCAGGGGTTGCGGAACTGCAACCAGGGACCATTTGGCGAAACATTGTGAAGAAGATTTGATCTTTCATGGGGTGTAGAAGGGTAAATGATGTTGGTTAGTCCGATTTAGTGTGTTTTCACGCAACTAGTAAATGCAAATCGAATTTTCTTCGTTAAAATCACATACACAGGAAAACCTTTTTTTGTGCGGTCTTTTTTATGCGATTTTCTATTCTTGTGCGGTTTATGAAAAAATATTTGACGAAGTTATCGTTCATCTAATTTTTCCGATGTTTTGCTTACATATCAGTGCGAAAAAAGTATATTTGCGTCTAAATTATTCAATTCTCAAATCACTTCATCCTTCCATCAAATGCTTTAAGTTACGTATGACTTGTTGCTGTTAGAAACAAGTTTCGACATGCAACCAAAAGCACAACACAGTTACGCCCAACCGAAAAGACAAACTGTCCCATCGCAAAGCAGGGAAACAAAAGGAAATCGAACGGTGAACGGATTTGAGATATTTCATTAAGAAAACTTTTTTTATGCGGACCCTATCTACCGCACAAGAAAGTTTTTTTCAAATTGTGTGCCGGAAACGATTTTTTAAAGCTACTGGTGAAGTTTTCTACGATTTTTATGTGATTCTTTGTGCAGTCCCTATCCCCCGCACACAAAAAAAGTTTACCTGTCAAAATCAAAACGAAATCAAAACGAGTTTGATCTAAAATTCAAAATTAATCTGCATCCTTAATACAAAATGAAAACCTTTAAATTTATCATGAATCCACAACCAACTCCTGGAATCTAAATCCGATAACTCATAACTGAAATATAAAAAGAATCAACCAAACCATTTCAGTTATGCACAGTCTTCAGAAAACATACGCAGCGTTGCACTCGAATTTAATTTTCCTCAGCGCGCATTCATAACAAACATATTATATATTCTCTCTTGGTTCGAAGTGTACCAAATTCATAAACACGAGAGCACCGAATGAACACAGCGCAGAATTCAGATACTTAAAATCGCTTCTCACTTGTGTGATGCGTGTCTCAATTTATACACACATACACATCAAATTCTAGCGTCCGTTTTGTTCGCTCGTTCTAATCAAAGCATAAAAACAACAACGCGCCTCCATACCAACCGTATATGCTTGTGTGAAGAAAAATAACTCAACAGAGAAAGCAAACAGATTTGAGCGCGATGTAAAACAGGTATAGAAATACGATGCAAAATATGGCGCAAAACACAGTGCAAAACTCGGCGCTGACAACAACAAATTTGATCTGTGTTTCGGAGCGTGCTCATTCGCCAGAGTGCATGTGTATACAAGGAGTGAGAGCTCAACTGAGTACAAAAAATTTGTTACTGTTACACATCAGCGCCGCGTTGCATTCTGAAGACTGGTCGTGCATATGTGGCATGCGGACAGTGTGGGTAGAAAAAAGGTTTTGGTGTCTTCCTGAGAATAGAGAAAACTATCCCAGTAGCACAACTGAGGAAAACAGAAAGAGCAAACAAAAATACAACAGATGCATCTTGATGAAGATGTAGGGTTTGTAATGTCAAATGTCTTTCAGGAAGTATAAGTTAAGTCACCAGTCCGGCCAGCAACGGACCACCCGCGAAGCGATAACTTATTATCAACAAACGCCAGACATCGGACCACTCAGCCATCACACATCATACGATCCGGAATTCGAAGATTATAAACAATCCCACGATCCAAGATCAGAATAAACAATTATTTCCCACTTCGCAGAATTTAGCGATAAGGCACATTCAGAATCAGGGCACAGAAAGATTATATATAGAGGAATCCTAAGATTCCATGTTTAGTTATTAAGTGAAAGTAAATAAACGCACATTGGTGCCAAAAGTATTTTTTTAAACCGAACTCCGTAAGGAAGTATTAACTTATATACCACATTTTCCGAAGAAAATCGCGATCGGGACTACTTTTCATTTTTACCGGAATATCCAAATGACATATCGGTAAACTATCTTTCACAACAACAAATATGCTATGTATTAAAGAAATTAGATAGAACGAAAGGACCAGGACCTGACGGAATAGCACCTGTATTTCTGAAGAATCTGGCTGAGGAACTCACTCTTCCCTTATATTGCATTTTCAATATGTCACTACAAACTGGAATATTCCCAGAAAAATGGAAACAATCTTTTTTTGTACCTATCTTCAAATCAGGCGCTAAATCTGACGTACGTAATTATCGTGGAATTGCCATTATCTCTTGGATTCCTAAACTATTCGAAGTAATAGTGAATGAAAAAGTATTCCAACAAGTAATGAATAAAATAACGTGCATGCAACATGGCTTCTTCAAAGGCCGCTCAACTGCAACTAATCTGTTGGCATTTGTGACTTTTATTTTGAATGCACTGGATAATGGCAAACACGTAGAAGCTCTTTACACTGACTTCAGTAAAGCATTTGACCGCATCGACATTCCATTATACTCTTCAAATTGCAGAAAATTGGAATGGAACAAGGACTCTTAAACTGGAACAAGGACTCTTATCTAAAAAATCGTGAACGAATTGTTCATTTTCAAAATTCTCTCTCAAGTCCAGTAAAAGTCACTCCGGGAGTCAGTCCAGAAACAGTTTCTCTTATTTGCACTCCGTAAGTTGAACTGGACCTCATTTCCACTTCCTTCATATGAAGCACGCTGCATGCTCATAAACATCCAAGCACTAAAGGAACGCCGTAAATTTGCAATGGTTTCTTTTGTTAATGATCTAATTTCGCAACGAGTACAATCAGCTGAATTACTAGGAAAATTAAATTTCTATGTACCTGAGCATCAACTAAGAACACGCAATTTGTTTCTAACCAGAACATCCAGAACGAATTATGCAAACAACGCTCCTATCAATCGCATGATGCGTATATACAATCAGCACTGCGAATCAATTGACACACTGATGAATAAAAAAAACAGCTGAAACATGTACCGTAGGAATAATATTTACTTAAGAAAACATTGTAACATTAATATATAAGTAAGTAGTCTACATATATTTGACGAAAATGAATAAATAAATTATAGTACAAAAACAAAAACTGTCAAGCGATATCTAAACGATCTAGCTGCCAAGTTTTGATCGGTCTGATTTACGGCTTCCCCAACAGAGAATTCAAAATCAATGTACCTGTGGGAATCCGCTTTGCCAAAACATGCGAGAGTATTTTTGTTCCCACCGAAATGTGTTTCTCTAAGATGGATTTCAAGACAAAGATGCCTGGGAGAATCCGCATTGCAAATATATGAAAGCTGCGAGTACTCTTGTACTCGTTTGTCTTTTGTGAAGACCGGAATATGTTCCCCTAAAACGTACTTCTAAACTGAGAAGCCTGGGAAAATCGTCATTTCAGATACTAGAGGTGAATGAACTTTCGCGGTTCGAGAACTACGTAAACATGAGAATATTGCATTTCCTTCAGGGGGGAATGTGAAAAACAATGACCGTTTGACAATTCTTCCGTTCACATATTTTGGTTGTCCAAGGCATCATATCAAACGTAAAAGGACGGTCATCAAATTTACTTGTAACGAAGAACATAATCTATTACAATGCATGAATTTATCTTACATGGCAACTGTTCAAACTTTTGCCGCAAATTTTGAAGCAAATATTTTGAATTCAATTGAATTCGAAAATTGTTTCACTCAATCGATAATTTAATCAATACAATACAAATGCTTACTAAGACAACTGTAGTCCCACGTCAACCTTGTGGTTATATTATAGATATTTTTCCCATTTTTCTAAATATAATGTTTCAATGTATGATAAATATACTGTCCCATATTTATCAAGTATTAACAATAATTAAACATCGTTTATACGAGCGCTCTCCAGACTTAACTGAAAAACACTTGGCATCCCTGGATACAGTAATTCAAAAGTTATGATTTTCTGAAAAACGGCATTTTTGGAAAATTGGGTACAAATATGATTTTTTTAATCATCGGTTAACTTTGAAAAATCATTGCTTAAAAACAAAAAAAAAATAACATCTCTTTGATGTTCAGATGTGTTATGTAAAAAATAATCAGCTTTCAAAAAAATATAAAAAAATAATGCGCCCTCTATCCCAAGGCCATGTAAAAAAAAAAGAAATACAGTGGGAATTGACAAAAACGTCATAATAAGCAGAGTCATAATGAACGGAATCTACTGTACAATACTGTACAATAACGAAAACAAAATTTTCGCAAGAGTTATATTTTTACAAAAAAAACTAGCTAAATGTGCTTCAATTTGGTTGGTGTTAAGTCAGAGGGAATCATGACGTCATGACGGAACAGCTCATAGTTTCTATGTCATAGCTATCTGACAGTTCAATCTTTCGCTCTTTGGCGGCACTGCTGTTTTTTTTTTGGTTCTGGCATCATATTATTAATTTTGCGCGTTTTTGTGATGGATCGGGAGCAGAAGTTCCGATTGGTTCTTTGGGATCCTACAAACCCCGACCGTTTGCGCAAAGGGACACAAAAAAGCCCGAGATGTCATAGCTACCGAGCTGGGGACTTACGAAGAGACCAGAAAAACCATCAAGGGTTCAAAGGCGCAGTTTTCAGATAAAATCATTATTAAAAAATATAAAATTGATTTCGTTTTTTTAATGTTCAATGACCTTAACTGATTTTAGGAGAGTGTACTAAAACACGCAAAGGTGGAAAGAGCGGTGCTGTATATATCGAGTTGCGAGTTGTATATATCCAAATGGATATATTATTCTGCATTACAGTTTCTCGTCCGAGGAAAATCGGGATCGAGAGAATTTGGCTCTTTTGTGCTCAACAGATATCCAATTGAGCGCTCAGCCTGTTGGAAAAATGAGTTATCAATTTGATTTTTTTAAATGTTAACTCGTTTATTTGTACATTGTTTATTTGTTTATTTGTTATCAGTCGATCAATATGATGTCGTAGCCAGAGCTGCAATTTGTCTTTTTTTTTTTCCAAAATATATATTTTATTAAGGCACATGTGGCGTTAGCCTGACGGGGCCGGGAGTCCAATATTTTGACAATTTTTGTCTTACAACTATGTTAGTAATATGTAACCGATTACTCGCGGTTGGCTCGAGGTTAGTATTACAAGTGTTCTCATAATTGGTATGTTTCAGTCTTCGATGCTCTGTACGTGTGCCCGACACGGGATACTTCCTATTGGGATGCAGCCGACCATTAATCAGCAACGCCCCCCTAGTCTGTACCCCATATCTAGCGTGGTGCGTCTTTCTCGACTCGAGGAATCCAGGATAGAATGGTCACTAGCCGGCGCAATCATCAGCTCGTGTAGAGTTGTCATGAGCGGTACAACCTTTGGCTCTTGTTGAATGATCAGTGGACTGCACAACCTTCGGCCCGTGCATCTGTAAATCTGTGTGTGTATGTATTGCCGCGACTAAGTAAAAGTTTATCGATCGGATAGGAGGGATATGAAACGGGGACACAACGAAGGAAACATCATTAAACGTTGACATCGGCGTTTCTGAGGAACAGGTATAGATGAAGCAGAAGATCAGGATCCCGGCTACCTAAGATATCCCGGACGGGGATATCCGATTGTCTGCCTTGTGCTCTCAGTGCTCTAGAGAGCTGAGAGCGAGCAGCATGGAACCGGATACACGACCAGACAACATGCTCGATGTCGTGGTAGCCATCGCCACAATCACAAAGATTGTTTGCTGCGAGCCCAATGCGATAGAGATGCGCGTTTAGGTTGTAGTGATTGGACATAAGCCGAGATATCACGCGAATGAAATCACGAGGTGGATTTGTCATTGTCACTGCATATATTTGGGCTACTATGACGACCATTGCAACATTACCACCAAACGACGTGCAACAAAATATAAACCGACAAAACAAATTCCTCACTCTTCGATACTAAATAGTTTGTCAGAGTGTGTTGACGACCAAAGCATGTTGCAAGTCAGTACCACATCATCCTCAAGACGGGAAATACTATATCACTTGATGTAATGGAAGTTTACACGTTTCCCAGGGTGCATTTGTTTACGTTGGGCTACCTGAATCGTTATCGTGTGTTCGACATAGTATTTACTTCAGTAAATACCGGGAACAACAACTGGAACGAAAATCGAACCTTTGCTCGATGAGAATGAATTGCTCCGACAATCATCAATTCGATGCTGACAATTTTACCGCCTACTTGGTCGGTCGAAACGTATTGACGAAGCTCAGTAACAGGCAAATTGTTGCATCGTATTTCGTCAGTCACCATTTGACCAACATTTTTGTCAGTAGGATGTGACTAACGTGGCTCGTCAGTTGTCAGCAAGATTTTTTGCTCTCTTTTTTATCTTTAAACCATTACTAGGACAGAATCGAAGTTTTTTTGTTTAAACTGTTTTAGTGCGGAAATAGCAATCATTGATGTTACCAATAGCACATTATTACTTATCCAGACCGTTCAAAAGTTTTCAAAACTCCCCTGAATCAATGATACTTCCAAATTAAAAAAAGAACCTAAAATGCTTGTTTCTGTTTCAGAATGATACACCCAAAAACAATGATTATCAGAATGAGGAGGACGTGGAAGACTCGTCGGAATCAAAGGGGAATCAACATCCCACTCCAACTACAGGTACAGAAGTTCAATCTGCTATTCCGAGAGTCATCACACTATGTGGATCAAAACCAAATAAAAATCTGCGGGTTTTCCTAGTTTGTCTTTTGAGAAGTATGTACGTCAGAACTGTCGCGATTTTTTTCTTCTTCTGTTTAGGATTTATGTCCATGTTTATGTTCTGATAAAAGTATTTCTATGATGACACTCACAAATATAGGTTGATTTATTTATGGCTGTCAACCAAACAATAAAGAAAAACAAAAATTACTCGTGTGTACACCAAAAAACTCTTGGTCATAGTAACGGGTGTTAAATAAAAAATGAGAATTTTTTCAAACACATATAAAAAAAATTTTTTTTTATCGATAGCAGTATTTTTTATTAATAACATAATGTATTTTCTTCAAAAAAATGTCAGTGAATGTTTGAGTAAGGGCCGTGGTCTGCTGTTCGACGCAACTTTGTCGCGATGCTCTCACAAGAACGTTGTACGGCACTTACGTCCATTTTCCGGATACAATTTCGGATTCTTGTAGTCAGTTGCTTCGCGTCCTTGGCCCTCCAATTGATTTTATACACTAGGGCACTGAGTAAGCCAAAGAAATCCTCTATTGGGTGGCACTGGGGCAAGTTTGTTAGGTTACGATCTTTCGGCACGAACGGTATCTTTTTCTCCTCAAGATACGCCAGCGTCTTCTTGGCGTAATGGGAAGACGCCTTGTCCGGCCAGAAGACGTACTTCCCATCCGCGTGATGCTCGTTCAGGAACGGCAGCAGGATTTTATCGAGGCACTCTTCTCGATAGATTTGTTGGTTGATAGCCAGACCGCTCGGCTTAAACCAAGGCTTTGAAATGCCCCGGTCGGAAATGACGATGTACAACATAACCTTTTTTTCAAACTTGTGCTTGAACTTGTATTTCACTTCAGGCGGTGTGGATGACTTGTCGCTGGAGTAGTAATTATCATTTCCTGGAATATGCGTTTTGGACAGCGGAAAATAGCTTTCGTCGTCCAGAACGAAAGACGTCCCGCGGTATTTTTTGGTCATCCACCGACACTGTGATTTAACCGTCTCAATCTGCTCCTCCGTGTACTCCGGCGACCTCGTCTTCTTCCTGCAGACGATTCCTTCCATCTTGAGGGTCCGATGGATCAATACGTGGGAGCAGCCATATTTCCGACCGGCGTCACGCAGGCTGGTTGCGTCCTTGTTGTCAAACAGCTTCTTTAACGATGTCTTCCTCTGCTTCGTCATTATCGTCACCGGACGACCACTTTCGGCCTTCCGCTCTACGTTCAGGGAACCCAGGATACGATATACCGTACTGACAGGTACATTTTCTTCCTTAAAATGTGCCACCGTGAACTTTTTTCCTTGCTGGAAATGCGTTTCGTAGAACCGTACAATGCGTTCGCGGAGCACGTGCTGTTTCGACGCCATCTTTGCTTTGGCTAAATTCAAACTAGCAAAACCAAACACGCCTACTGTTTCTAGGGAGCCCAAAGAGCAATTTTCTTGGAGAAAAAAAATTTTACGCTCTTTATTTGAGTTACTGAAAGGTATTGAAAAAATTCTCATTTTTTATTTAACACCCGTTACTGAACGATAGTTTTCTACTACATAGCCTCTATTATGTCATAGCTCAAACTTTCCAAAAACTGCTTTCGAAATCTCATAGAACTATGACTATCACGTCTATGTTATAGAGAACTATATCATAAATTTCATACGCAATGGGGCAGCACCTTAAGTCCACATTATTGTATACAACGGCAATTAAATTCATAAAGGTGAAAAAAATAAATAAAATACACGAATGAAACGATAGCACAGCAAGACAATGCAAAAATATCAGATATCGAATATTCTCAATAAATTTTCCTTATTTCATAGAGAATAGTTTCTTTTAAAATGTATTTCAACAAAAAGAGTGAAATAAGCTCTGAGAAGAATAACGATTTTTATTCTAAGAAATCTATACAACATATATTAAGAAATACGGAAAGTACGATCATTTTACGTTCGTAAACGCACGTAAAGCATTATTAAATAAACTATTCGAAATTCTTGTCAATGTATCGCATGATTTCCTTTCCAGGGAAGAATGAGTAATGGAAAACGCCGAAAAATACTTCGAATTATGAACTAACAATAAATACTCCATTTTCAGCAAAAAACAAAGAAAGCAAAGCAATAAATTTCACCTTAACAAAAGCCAACTTTACTCACGGTAGGATTTCGTCGTATCGTTGTTGACCAGCGGAAATTCACAGCCCGGCTGCGGACTCCCGCCGGTGTTCGTATAAAAATCCTGATGGCCCACGTTCGTCGAAGTGCCGATGATGTTCTTGTCGGTATGGATCGCCTGTACGAACATAGCATCACCCTTGTCCAGTCGTTTCTCAGCGGCCACCAGAAACGGTTTAGTAAACGACGGTCCCGCAGGATCCAAACCCACAATCATGGGAACGGTGCCATTGAGGGCAGCTCCGGCGATGCCGGAAATATGCGCTCCCATACTGTGACCTACCAGCGTTACCTGATCGATCGTGAAGCCCTGCCGGAGAAGAAATTTGACAAATTTGGCCAGATACCGGCCAACCTTGGGAGTATTTCTCGCCGCCAAATTGTACTCGACCAGCGCAAGACGGCTCCAGTCGACAGCGCAGATATTGCCCCCGATGTACTTAACATAATCCCCCACAATGTCCTTAACCCACGTTCTGTTGACGCCATCCGTCCAGCCATGGGTGAGGAACATAATTGGCTTCGAAACCTCCAGCTTCTGGTGAACGTCCGCATCGTTGAGGACCACTTTCTGGTATTCTGTGTGATATCTGGAAAGAAACAAAATATCAAACTTCAACAACGTAACAACCGGGAATTGTGTTTCCGACCAACACTCACGGATTGGCACACCAGAATGTAACTTCGGAGCGCAGATCGTTTGTACCGAAGAACAGCTGCGTGAATGTATTTCCGAGCGCTCCCACCACAATTCCTACTCGATTAGCCAGCAATTCATCCTGTTCCAGCGCTTGGGAGGCAGACGCTGAAAGTGAGGCGAGAAAAAAGAACAAGATTAATCCTGTTATACAACAAACAGGACGTCCCACCTCTTCCTCGAACCGGAAGAGAGGCGGCGGCAAAGGTGAATGTAGCGAACGAGTATCGATACATGCATGTGAGTGTGTGTATGTGTGGCTCAGACGGACAAGCGAAAGAGGATTAATATCCCCATTCAAGCAAATATTGTTCAAATGTGAACTGGCCAAGAGCCACTGTCTGCTCTAAACTATGCTCCCATTCATTCAGTAGTCAGCGGGGGCGTTGTGGGTGATGATGAGTGGGGAGGCTGGGCGATGGACAAGAATCGAAATGATATTGAATCGGGCCGAAAACGGGGGAACCCGAGGGGCGAGGTGAATGCATCCAGACCCAGTTGTATTCGTACGGTCAGGCTCTGCCCGGGTGCCGTCTGTCGGTGGCTGGCTGGCAACTCGTATATCTAGCATTCGACGGTGCAATACGATATGTAAATAGAGTGTAAATTAAACTCATGATTTATAGCTGGAAAATGGTCAAACAAATATAGTTGTTGAGAGGTTTCGGTGAGAGTGGTCCTCTGTTGATTGGAAGCCGTCGGGAAAAATAAAACGAACTGAAATATATGTGAATTACAGACCAAACATCAATCACGCGGAGCCGTGTTTTATTTACGCCATTGTGGGGGCGAACTAATGGTTATTAATTTTGAACGATCAAAATAAGGTTATTATCACGCTACTCAATTTTCAATTAGCTATTCGCGGTGGATGTCGATGATGAAGTCGCAAGAATTGCTGCAATTTACGCCGGCACTGTTATGCGCAGTATTGAATGACCATTTATTGACCAGCGAACATCGCAAAGCAATGATTTCATTAATTAACCGTTTGGTAAGTTGATCCAGGTGGGCTACATTCGCTGTACCTTAGTCTAACATGAATTATGGTATGGTTGCTGGGTGGAAAATAGCAATTGTAACCAGATGATGAGAGCTCACAAAGACACGGCTCAGTACCAGACACAACACTTATCGTTCTTTCACCTTAAGAAGGTATATACTCTTTATTTTTTAGTATATACCTTTAATATAACCAGATTCATGACAGTTAGCTGGCCATCTACGGAACAACGTCCATATGACAACATATTTCTTCTTTATTGTGCGATCGCCCGATGATCGAAGAGAAGTCACTAAATGTTCGTTGGTGGTATGTTGGCTTAGAATCCAGAAGATTTTTTTCGTTCGTAGTCCATCCATCTATCCAGCACTTATCAAAAAGGCTAGTATTACAATTCTACCGTTGATCGCAGTTGAATAGAGCACTTCGGAGCATTAAGCGCCATACGATTGGCTATACACCCACGAGCAAAAGTTGTGGCATCTTCGTAGTTTTGACGTAGGATTACGTCTTTCGGGAACATATCGGGGTACAAATTGCAACTCGAAAATCGAGCACATCGTGAAAATTGTCCAATTTCAAACGCTTATTGCTCAGTCATTTCATGATGGATTGATGAAACTTTTGCGTCAGTCGATTTCGGCACTCCATAACAATTTTCTATATTGAAGAAAATAATATGTATCATGAAACTAACTATCGAACAATTGAAAAATATCAATCCCTATCCTAACGGAAATACCCACTTCCGATTGGTCGAAATTGACGACACATGCGGCGAGTCCCTAACAGAGACATCTAAACCAAGCGGCCTGGGGGAAATCGGCATTGCAAATACTGTTTTGTCTCATATTCCGAAAAGTCTCAAATTCCGAACACTTCATTTTTAAATGTAGATTCACTACACTTTAATGTTATAAATAATTGAATAATGAAAGCCCTGATATTCTTTGAGGTATAAGCTACATTTTAACATAATTTACAGGCATTGATATAGCCTATAATTTAAAATATTAAACATTTGCAAAAAAGTGACAGTCAAACCAAAGATAAAATGCTTGCGTTAGCAAATTGCGTAAAAACAAGCATCGTTAATTTTTCAGTTTTTGTAGTTCTTTCAATTTTTTTGTTTGATTTTTTTTTCATGTTAAGTGCTATAAAAGGTGAGAATATACAATAAATGAATGAAAATAAGGATTTGTTACGCAGAAATATTCATTAAAATTAGTATTGAAGTAGTGTTCGGAATTTGAATCAAGTTGCTTTCCATGATTCAAATTCCGAACACTTCATTTTAAATGTAAATTTACTGAGCTTAAATGTTATAAATAGTTGAATAATGAGAGCTTTGAAATTCTTTGGGTTTTATGCTACATTTTCACATCATTTACAGGTATCGATACAGCCTATAATTTATAATATTAAGAATTTGCAAAAAAGTAGCAGTCAAAACCAATGATAACATGTTTGCGTTAGCAAATTCCGTAAAAGATAAGCATCGTTAATTTTTCAGTTTTTGCAGTTTTTTCAACTATTTAGTTTGTTGTTTTCATATTAAGTGCTAGAAAAGGTAAGGGACTATAATAAATGGATGAAGAAAATTATATTTTGTGCAGAAATATTCATGTAATATAAAAGTTAACACCCACATCCCCATGTACTACACGAACAGATCAACTAACCACCGAACAACAGCGGTGACCCACTTCCAATAGAGCTAACGCATCAGTTCTCCGGGCGACACATGAACAAACAGCGCATCATCATTGACGGCGCATCGACCTGAATATTTGCACCGTCAACATCATCGACACCAACGACCCATCGAAACATCGACCTATCGTTCGATACACAATCCTAAGGCTCAGCGCTTTGGCCAGGTCGAAGTCCACCACGATCGAGCTCACCGGAACCAAACTGGAGAATCAGCATAACCGTACGCCGCGTTAGGGAACTCAGCTCAGGCTAATTAGTAAGGAATAAAGGCAGTCATAATTCGATGTTCAAGTGAGGTAGTTCGTTTATAATTTTTTAAAAACCTTCCCAAAGGCCTAACTTCTTTAACTGGCGCAGTCGGTAGGATGCGATTACCGCTCAAGTGTTTCGAAATAGATATGAAATAGTGATCGAATTGATTAAGTGCAGAACAATATCGGATTAACAGAAAATAGAAATAATCTAGTGCAAAGTGAAGTTTAACTGAATAACGAGAAAAAGAGGCCCAAATACAAAAGACAATACGTGTGCTTCGAAAAAGACTTGAACATTACTAATGTTTGTTTCAAAGAAGAAATTTATCAGATCAATCAATGAAGGTGCTATCGGGAAGAACCACTCTGCGAATATTAGTTTTATTCTCCATGTAAGTAATTCTCCACAATTATTATCTTATACCTTCTATATAACTAAAGTTAAAACACCCAATGTGGCAGAATTGATATCTGCATAAATATTAATAATATCATTATCAAAAGAAATTAAACGTATGTGCAAGTAGACCACCTCGCGTAGCGAGTAACTAGTGTGTAACAAACAGAGAGCATATCTGTAGTTCCACTAGTGCGGAAAGTTCTTATCAGACCATCCAACGGTGAAGTGCTAATCTCACACCGCGTAGGAGACTGATCGCATAGCAGAGTGAATATCTGTGGTAGATGCGATCGGTACAATAAGATTTCCCCCGGTCGAAAGCACAGTGTCTACACAGCAGAGAGAATATCTGCGCCGTGTGTAGCCAGCCGCGTTTAGATTGTAAGAAACAATCGCCATATAAAATATCGCGTTTAGATTTAAGATCTGCGCCGTGTGTAGCCAGCCGCGTTTAGATTGTAAGAAACAATCGCCATATAAAATATCGCGTTTAGATTTAAGAAAATTCTAAAGAAAAACTAATCAAATTTCTTCACCCCCGAGATATAGGATTTGATGGACCGTTTCCATCCCTATAATTTAAGAAATCGAGAAATGAACACGGAAATGAACAATTCTCCTAACCCAATACCTCCTCCTCCACCTCAACCGAATCCTTTACTACCCCCTAGACAGAACATGAATCGAATTGAAGAAACAAACAGAATATTCGAACAGGCTGAAAAGATTACGAAATCTCTCCAAACACCCCAAGCGGTGAGAGAACTGCAACCATTCGACGGCAATCCCGTTAAGTTGCATAGTTTCATTAGGTCCGTCGAACATTTTATGCCATTCATGGAACCTATTAAAAATACACCTTTCGAGCAAATTTGGCTTCAAGCTATAAGAAGCAAAATAATTAATGAAGCGGACCAAGTCCTAGAAACTTATGGAACTTCTCTCAACTGGGATGAGATTAAAGCAAATCTCATCGCTTATTATAATGATAAACGTGACTCAGTCACACTTACCCGCGAGCTGTTTCAACTTCAGCAAAACGGATCAGTTGAACAATTTTTTGGACAAGTACAAAATCTTCTATCCTTACTAATTAATAATACTAATATTTCTCCAAGAGAAGAGAATATTAAAAATGATAGAAACTCGACGCATAAGGAAAATGCTCTACAGGTTTTCCTAGCAGGGCTGAAAGAGCCGATTGGAGGGAACGTGCGTGCACGTCAACCCAGAAATATAAAACAAGCATTTGATGCTGCGGTAGAAGAACGTAACTATCAAAGTCGTACGGGCTTAAGTAAACCGACTTTAACACCACGTTTACCCAAACCAATACATTTTTATCCTCAATTACAAACTCGTCAACCGATGTTTAATCATCGACCATTTATTCCCCGTCAACCATATCAATCATATCAGCATGAAAGTATTCCAACCAGACCAAACTTTACGCCTCGTTTTCCAGCTCCACCTCAGGGCAATAATACCAACAATGGACAACTTCGGAAAGCATTACCGAGTCCAATGAATGCTGATAAATCCATTCGCTCTAAATATGTAAATTACGTTAATAGACCACCGCATAATTATAATGCAAGAAGCCAATTCTTTCCTGCTGTCCCACCGAGACCAGCACGGATAACGGAATTAAGAAATATTGAACAAACTCAACAAAACGCTCAAGAGTATCAATACGAGTATCAATGTTATCCCTTGGCAAGTTATCACCACGATTACTACCCAACGCCAATGGATAATTATTCATACGAAGAAGACCATTCAGAAATACATTTAGAAAATGAGCAAGAAACTTCCAAT
Source organism: Toxorhynchites rutilus septentrionalis (assembly GCF_029784135.1). Lineage (NCBI taxonomy): Eukaryota > Metazoa > Arthropoda > Insecta > Diptera > Culicidae > Toxorhynchites > Toxorhynchites rutilus. The sequence continues at coordinate 152,812,272 of NC_073744.1, forward strand.
GAGACCTACGAACAAGAAACTTCTAGCGAAGCAGTCGATAACCTAAATTTTCAACTGGAAAGCACATCCCATTTCCCCAGGTAAACTCAAAAAATTTCATCCCTTACATGGAAATTCCCACACGTCAAGGGTTTGGATTGAAATTATTGATAGATACGGGAGCTAACAAAAATTATTTATGCCCCCGATTTGTGAAAAAATCCTTTGCGCTGCCTACACCAACTGTTGTCTCCAACATCTCAGGCACTCACAAAATTGAACGATATGTCGACTTCAATCCATTTCCCGACTTAACTGATAAATCGTTCAAATTTCATATTTTTGATTTTCATAATTTTTTCCACGGCCTTATTGGGTATGAAACGCTTCAGGAACTTAAAGCGAAGATTGAAACAGATGACAATTCCATAACCATATTAGGAACAAAACTTCAGATGCTCAGAAAACATCCAGAACCTTTCTCAAAGGAAATTTCAAGAGAAACCATTCATAATATAGAGATACCAGTTTCCGAGCAATCAGGTGATTTTTTACTAGAAGATGATCTCGAAATCAATACAAACCTTTTCATATGTGCTGGTTTATACCAAGCAGTAGGTCATAAAGCCATTGTCAGTCTCAAGAACAGTTCAACTGAGAATCAAACACTTTCATTAGATTATCCACTTGAGATCACTCTTAATAACTTTGAATGCTTGGTTGAGCAAAACGAATTCAATTTTTTGGAAGCTCGTCCTGACAGATTCAGAAAACTTATGGACCAACTTCGTCTGGATCATTTAAACAGAGAAGAGAAAAATAGTTTGATCAATGTCATTGAGGAAAATCAAGATATTTTTCACCTCGACAACGAACCCCTTACAGCTACTAATGTTGTGAAACATAAAATTTTGACCCATGATGAGATACCTGTGTATCAGAAAAGCTATAGGTATCCTCATTGCCATAAAGAGGAAGTCGGCAAACAAATTCAGAAAATGCTTGATGAAAACATAATTCGTCCTTCTACGTCACCATGGAATTCACCCATTTGGGTCGTTCCGAAGAAAGCGGATGCTGCAGGTATTCAAAAATGGAGAATCGTCGTTGATTACAGAAAGCTCAATGCTAAAACTGTGGATGATAAATTCCCCATACCGAATATCACGGATATCCTAGATAAATTAGGGAGAAGTAAATATTTTACAACCCTAGATTTAGCTTCGGGATTCCACCAAATTCTGATGGAAAAAGACGATATTCAAAAAACTGCATTTTCAACTGAGAACGGCCACTACGAATATCTAAGAATGCCATTCGGGCTGAAAAACGCCCCGGCAACATTTCAGAGAACAATGAATGCTGTGCTGGTAGGCCTAGCCGGATTTATCTGCCTAGTGTATATGGACGATATCATTGTATTCAGCAGCAGTTTACAAGAACACTGCAACAACTTAAATAAAATTTTCGCTGCTCTTAAAAAAGCCAACTTAAAAATACAGCTCGACAAAAGTGAATTTTTGAAGAAAGAGGTCTCCTTCCTCGGTCACGTGGTGAATGAAGAAGGTGTAAAACCAAACCCAGAAAAAATTGAAGTTATCCAAAATTGGCCAATTCCCAAAACCGAGAAGGACATTAAATCCTTCTTAGGAACACTGGGATACTATAGAAAATTCATAAAGGATTTCAGCCGGATAACGAAACCGCTAACACAATGTCTTCGGAAAAATGAGAAAGTAGAACATACTCCAGAATTTCTAAAAGCATTCAACAAGTGCAAACAGATACTTTCTAGCAGCGCTATTCTAATACACCCAGATTTCGAAAAAACCTTCATATTGACAACAGATGCATCCAAATACGCAATAGGAGCTGTTCTCTCACAAGGTCCAATCGGAAGAGATAAACCTGTTGCTTTTGCATCGAGAACACTCAGTCAAACCGAAGAAAAGTACTCCACTATTGAGAAGGAGTTACTAGCTATTTATTGGGCAACCAAATATTTCCGACCGTACCTTTTCGGAAATAAATTCATTTTATACACAGATCACAAGCCGCTTACTTGCGCCGTGAACTTGAAAGATCCATCAAGTAAAATTGCCAGATGGATGATTGCTTTAATGGACTATTCCTACGATATAAGATATCGTGCCGGAAAACAAAATGTCGTTGCCGATGGCCTCTCTAGAATTCCCCAAAATTTAAATCTGAATGAAGAACAAAATGATTCTTCATCAGACGCTGCTACGCAACATTCGGCAGACACCGATGACTCGGAATTTATCGCATGTACCGAAAAACCGGTAAACACTTTTTCCAATCAGATCATTTTGAAAATAGATGGAACTGAGAGTGAGACCACCGGAGAACAAGTTTTTCCCAAAGTCCTAAGACACACGTTTACAAAAGTGAATTTTGGTGTACCAATATTACTAAGAATATTCAAAGAATTCATGGATCCTAAAAGAGTAAATTGCATTTACTGCCCAGAAAATCTCATCAACACCCTTCAAATTGTGTATAAAAACTATTTTTCTCGCGTCAAAACGTTTAAAGTAGTTATTTCACAAAAGTTCTTAATTGACTTAAAAACTGAAGAAGAACAGAATGAAGTCATAAATACAACACATACAAGAGCTCACAGAGGCATCGAAGAAAATCTGATGGCTATCAGCCAGAAATTCTACTTCCCGAACATGAAAAGGAAAGTTAGAACACACGTCACATTGTGCAATACGTGTAAAACTGCTAAATATGAGCGACATCCTTATAAATTGAACCTAGCCCAAACTCCAATACCTAAAAAGCCGCTAGACATAGTTCATGTTGATATATTCATATGTCAACCAAACACGTTCATATCCGTGGTAGACAAATTATCGAAGTTCGGAATGCTTTTTCCAATTAAATCGAGATCGATTCCTGACGTCCGTTCAGGACTGACAAAATTCTTCTCAACATATGGGATACCCAGACTTTTGGTCAGTGACAATGAACCAGCACTAAAGTCTGTTGAAGTAAGAGGCATGTTAGAAGAACTAGGAATTGAAACATATTTCACACCATCTAATAAAAGCGAAGTGAATGGAATCGTTGAACGATTTCACTCAACAATTGCAGAAATGTTTCGCTGTTGTAGATCGAAACATGAGGGATTAAGTAAGAAAGAGTTGTTTAGAGTCACTGTAGCACTTTATAACGACACTATTCACTCTTCAACCAAGATGCGACCCAAAGAAGTATTCTTTGGAATAAAAGAGGGAGAGGTGAGACCGAGTAACATTGAAGAAATTGTTAGGAAAAGGAATGAAATATACAATGAAGCAACATTAGCTCTCATTAAAAAACAAAAACAAGATTTACAGCACCACAACAAAAACAAGGAAGCTGACCCATCACTGGAAGTGGACGAAACTGTATACGTCGCGCGCCAAGGGGTCAAAAGTAAAACAAAGGATAAGTATAAACGATATCAAATCGCAAGAGATAACACAAAAACCTTCCAAGATCAGAATGGAAGAACGATACATAAAACAAAAATAAGACGTCAAAGAAAATGACGTCTCGAAACCCAAAGTAGTACTCACATATTTCTCTATTCCAGATTAGCCCTTGATGTTACAGCAGAAGTGACGATAACAGACCTCTCACGACATGATGGAATAATAGCATTTAGCGAGAGAGAAGCGAAGATTATCACATCTCAACATTTCCATCTCCACATCGTGGATTTGGAAAAGTTCGAAAGTAGTTTCACCAACCTCCAGTATACGTTACACCAGTTCGAACGACAAAATTTCACGAAACCATACCTTAAAACATTGGACATTAGGATGAAACAAATTTCCGACAATTACAAACAGTTGAAACCCATACACCGACAGAAACGAGGACTCTTAAACCCATTAGGAACGTTTATCAAATCATTGACCGGCAATTTAGACGACGACGATTTACAATTAATCCGACAAACGATAGAAAATTCAAAAACCAAAACCAACACACTTATTGACAACAACAACCGACAAATCAGAATCAATCAGGAATTCGAAGCTAAAATTAACAATTTAATTAGCCACGTAAATGAAAACCAAATTGAGGTTTTAAGAAGAATATCGAGAATTGCCAATAACGTAAACACAGAATATGAAAATCATTTAAAAGGAATAGTTCACGATCTATTTTTCAATCTAGATCTACTAAACAACCAACTAAGAGACATTTTTGAAATTGTACAACTATCGAAAATAGGGATTTTATCTAGGGCAATATTAAACAATAATGAAACAGAGTTTGTACTAGAAAAGTTAGAAGAACAAAATATTCACATTAACAATATTGACCAAATTTATGAATTTCTTAGTATAGAAACACATCATGAAAGTACAAAAATAATATTTGTGATCAAGATCCCAATATTTATGTCAGAAAAGTTCCAATATATTAGATTTGAAACATTACCAAGAAAAAACAGAATTATATCGACACCCTACAACTCAGCTGTTCTGAGTAAAACACTGACACTAGGAATAAATAACGAATGTACAATTGTTGAAAATTATAGAATTTGCCAAAGACAGGAGCTCACGAATTTAACAGGCGACGGTTGTATCGACAACGCATTAAGAGGAATCAACGCATCTTGCCCCTACGAGGAACATCGCATCGGAATGGACATTAAGCCTATCGACGACCACACGCTGATCGTGAGAAACGCTGATAAATCCGTTCTTCTGGATTCAAATTGCAACATCAAATCGAGACAGATAACGGGAACTCTACTGATCAAATATCCAAACTGCTCTGTTTCAATCAATGGAAGCAAATACGACGACAAGAGGACAATTAATCATCACGAGATCAGAACTATTTCAACAATTGGAGTGAACTTTCAGCCAACAGTAATCTTCAACCAACCTGATCTGCAACAAGTAAACCTGCTTAGAATTGAAAACCGAGACCACATCCATAAACTGCAAAGAGACCACATAACACTGCAACATACTACGATTGGATTCCTGATTCCACTCGCAGCCATGATCATAGGATTGGCAATCATGAGCCTGAAGAAACATATTGGAGTATACACCACACCACGAAATGTATCAACAGAGGTAAAACCCTATGCTAACACAAAAAGCATGACATCTTCCCTCTCCTCAGATCAAACCCAACAAGACAAATCACTAGAAAACCCAGCACAAACAACTTCAACGATACTCGCAGAAGTTCATCTATGCAACAATCAACAACAGCGGTTTCAATTCTAGCAGCCTCATCGAATTGTACCTCCGAAGAAAACAACTTAAGATTCGAGACGAATCTTCATTAGGGAGAGAGTAGTTAACACCCACATCCCCATGTACTACACGAACAGATCAACTAACCACCGAACAACAGCGGTGACCCACTTCCAATAGAGCTAACGCATCAGTTCTCCGGGCGACACATGAACAAACAGCGCATCATCATTGACGGCGCATCGACCTGAATATTTGCACCGTCAACATCATCGATACCAACGACCCATCGAAACATCGACCTATCGTTCGATACACAATCCTAAGGCTCAGCGCTTTGGCCAGGTCGAAGTCCACCACGATCGAGCTCACCGGAACCAAACTGGAGAATCAGCATAACCGTACGCCGCGTTAGGGAACTCAGCTCAGGCTAATTAGTAAGGAATAAAGGCAGTCATAATTCGATGTTCAAGTGAGGTAGTTCGTTTATAATTTTTTAAAAACCTTCCCAAAGGCCTAACTTCTTTAACTTAAATATATAAATATTCATATTCAGTATTGAAGTAGTGTTCGGAATTTGAATCATACATAGAAACTTGATTCAAATTCCGAACACTTCATTTTAAATGTAAATTTACTAAACTTTAATGTTATAAATAATTGCATAATGAAAACCCTAACATTCATTGGTTTATAGGCTTCATTTTAAAATTTATTTACAGGTATCGATACTGCCTATAATTTATAATACTAAACATTTACAAAAAAAGTGACTATCGAAAACCAGTGATAAAATGTTTGCATTAGCAAATTCAGTACAAAACATGCATGGTGAATTTTTAAACTTTTGTAGTTGAAACTATTTTGTTTGCTAGTTTATATGTTCGCTCGGTAAGAATCTCGTTACGAATCTGCTATAAATTGTTAAAAAAATCTTTTATACAGGAATCTGTATTAAAATTAGCGTGAAAGTAGTGTTCGTAATTTGTATCGAGTTTCGACGCATGAATCGAATTCCGAAAGAAAATATTCGAACACACTATTTTCCGGCAAATACAGCGATAGTTCACAAATTGGGGTACAAGGACAATCCAATTCTGGAGCTATATAAAAATATAAAAAGACCATTTGTTGACAAATGTTTGCGAGCTCTTTCCTTGCAAAACGCAGGTCGCAGGTGCAAACCAACGAGAGTAAAATTGATTTTCTTAGCCAGGTTTTCAACTAAAACCACAATAACAAAACCGGGGTCCTGAAGTGACAGGTCGAACTTGATTATATACTGATTCGATTATACAGCCCTGCCAACCCGATATAGTGGTTCTCCGATTTCCGTGAAAGGTGGTAGTTTTGTTCTTCATCGCAAAATATCAGACCCGTATTTTTTATTTTTTTGTTAGGGTGACCATTTCCATTTTAGGGTGGTTTATTAAATTTTTTTTTTCCGAAAATGACTTTTAAAAAAAAACTATAAAAAAACTATAACTTTTGAACTACTGGACCGATTTAGTTGATCGACATATCAAATTAAATCAGCTAGCTGGTCTTTTTTGAGAAAATACTGCATCTACAAGTTTGAAAAATATGAATTTTATTTTCATAATATATATTTGTTTTTTATAGTTTTCATGGTCTCGAGACCAAGGGCGCTATATTTTTTCCTGAAAGATGAAAGCTTTTTTCTTGTTTACATAACATGTCCAAAAATCAGAAATGTGTTTTTTTTATTTTGAATTATAATTTTTCAAAGTTAATCGATCATGTGTCCCTTTTTTCCAAAAATGACGTTTTTCAAAAATGCATAACTTTTGAACTACGTAACAGATTTGGATAATCGACATATTAAATTGAAGTCAATGAGCTAGTCTTCTTTGAAATAATATTTTAATTGCAAAAAAATGTATCCTATTCGCATAGATCTAGTCGCATAAGAATATCGAACGAAGACTAAATCATGTTAACTTTGAAAAATAATAACTCAAAAACAATAAAAAAACACACCTCTGATTTTTGAATATGTTATGTAAAAATACTAAGCTTTCAAGAAAAAATATAAAAATGTAGAGCGCCCTTGGTCCCGAAACTATGTAAACTAGAAAACGAACACAATCGATAATTACAAAAACAAAATCCAATGTTCTTGCGAAATAAAAACATAAAATATTTTTTCCACAAAAGATTAACTTATTCGCTTTGATTTGATATATCGATCATCTGAATCGGTCCAGTAGCTCAAAAGTTATGAATTTTTTAAACAAATGCATTTTGGCTGTTCGGAATTTGAGACAAAAGTGTTCGGAACATGAATCAGTGACATAAATGGTGTTCGGAATTTGAGACAAATGTGATTAATGTAATTTTTAGTTTTTCACCATGAAAATATTTTTGTGAAGTCAAATGAAAAAGAAGGCTCTATTATATCCAAAATTCAAATTGATTTCGCGAAAAAGTACCATTTTGAGTAATGAGACACTGTTAAATGGCCATCAAAGCTTAAGTGTTCGAAATTCGAGACTAAACGATACATGAAAGTAGAGGGAGCTTTTGCTTCCACCGAAATGTGTTCCCTAACAGAGACATCTAAACCAAGCTGCCTGGAGGAAATCGACATTGCAAAGGAGGCGATCTGGCGTAGTGGTAACATCCATGCCTCTCACGCTAAAGGTCACGAGTTCAATTCTCACTTTCGACATTCTTCCAAAAATGGAAGTAAAAGTGACGAACCAGCCAAATGAGTTGAAAGTTACTATACTACAGATAAAAAAAAACATTGCAAATACATGGAAGTAGGTAGAGCTTTTGTTCCTACCGAAATTGTTCCCTAACAGAGACATTAAAACCAAATCATTATCAAAGAGTTTAACGATTTAACGATTTTTCAAACATATCCAAAATCAACAGATAGCCTAACGGAATCCTACGTCAACTGTGCGGTCGTGTCTCGGACACAACCCTCCTGTGACTTTTTAACAAACATGAAAAGGTTGAGGTTATCCGCATGAGACAGTTGCTCAAATTATAGAATCAGGTTGACGTCGTCGAGATACAGCAGAAAGAATCAAGGTCCAAGATGACGTTCTTGTAATTCCCGATAGGACTGTCAGGACTTTGTGGAGGACTAGATAAAACTGAAAGGAAGACCTTGTCTTCTTGGTAATATGCTTCGGGTTTTTTTTTATCCAAAATATATATTTTTATTAAGGCTCATATGGCGTCAACCTGACGGGGCCGGGAGTTCAATATTTCGACAATGTTTGCCTTATAACTATGTTAGTAATATGTAACCGATTACTCGCGGTGGGCTCGAGGTTAGTATTACAAGTGTTTTCGTAATTGTGATGTTGCTGTCTTCAATGATCTGTACCTGTGCCCGACACGGGATACTTCCTATTGGGATGCAGCTGACCATTAATCAGCAACGCCCCCCTAGTCTGCACCCCATATCTAGCGTGGTGCGTCTTCTCGAGGAATCCAGGATAGAATGGTCACTAGCCGGCGCAATCATCAGCTCGTGTAGAGTTGTCATGAGCGGTACAACCTTTGGCTTTTGTTGAATCATCAGTGGACTGCACAACCTTTGGCCCGTGTATCTGTAAAGAGTGTGTGTATGTATTGCCGCGACTAAGTAAAAGTTTATAGATCGGATAGGAGGGATACGAAACAGGGACACAACGAAGGAAACATCATTAAACGTTGACATCGGGGTTTCTGAGGAACAGGTATAGATGAAGCAGAAGATCAGGATCACGGCTACCTAAGATATCCCGGACGGGGATATCCGATTGTCTGCCTTTTGCTCTCAGTGCTTTAGAGAGCTGAGAGCGAGCAGCATGGAACCGGATACACGACCAGACAATATGCTCGATGTCGTGGTAGCCATCGCCACAATCACAAAGATTGTTTGTTGCGAGCCCAATGCGATAGAGATGCGCGTTTAGGTTGTAGTGATTGGACATAAGCCGAGATATCACGCGAATGAAATCACGACCTACATTTAATCCCTTGAACCATGCACTCGTCGAGACCTTAGGGATAATCGTGTGTAACCAACGACCGAACTCATCACCACTCCACATGCGCTGCCAACTTACGAGCGTATACTGACGAGGAATGTGGAAAAATTCATTATAAGCAATTTGCCTTTCAAAAAGTGTGCCTTCTGAAGCGCCCACCTTAGCTAGCGAGTCCGCTTTCTCATTCCCCGGAATCGAGCAATGAGAGGGAACCCATGCTAAGGTAATCTTGAATAATTTTTCGACCAAAACACTCAATAGATGTCTTATTCTTGTTAGGAAATAAGATGAGCGTTTATCAACTTTCATTGAGCGGATTGCCTCTATTGAGCTGAGACTGTCTGAAAAAAAAAATAATGGTCGATGGGCAATGTTTCAATGATCCCTAAAGCGTAGTATATTTCACCCAGTTCAGCGACATACACGGAACAAGGATCTTTGAGTTTGAAAGAGGCACTGGAATTTTCATTGAAGATGCCGAAGCCAGTGGACCCGTTTATGCATGAACCGTCAGTAAAGAACATTTTATCAGATCTAACTTTCCCATATTCTGCCGAAAAAATCTCCGGAATATAATCGAAGCGTAGATGATCTGGGATTCCATGGATTTTTTGTCGCATGGACAGATCAAAAATGACAGAGGAATTGCAAAAGTATGGGAAGCAAATTTCGTTGGAGATGCCTGGTGAAGGGTGCACGTCGTTGGGAAGGTACTCATGGTATAAAGACATAAAACTTGACTGAGGAATCAGTTGGAGTAGATTTTCGAAGTTATCAATCACCAATGGATTCATGATCTTGCAACGGATGAGAAATCTGTAAGATAATTCTGTGAACCGAAGAGTAAGCGGGGGTACTCCTGCCAAAACTTCGAGACTCATCGTATGTGTCGAATGCAAACACCCCATGGCTATACGCAAGCAACGATATTGTATTCTCTCCAGCTTGAGAATATGAATCCTGGCAGCTGATCGGAAGCAAAAACTGCCATATTCTAACACTGATAATATCGTTGTTTTGTACAACTGAATGAGGTCTCCTGGATGGGCGCCCCACCATGTTCCGGTTATTGTTTGGAGAAAATTGATTCTTTGCTGGCATTTCTGTTTCAAATACGCAATGTGTATTCCCCAGGTACATTTAGAGTCAAAATATACTCCAAGGTATTTGAAAAACATCGAGTGCCTGATCGCTTTGCCGGATAGGTGAAGCTGGAATTGGGCGGGTTCGTGCTTCCTAGAAAAAACGACCATTTCGGTTTTCTCCGTAGAGAATTCGATACCCAGCTTGAGAGCCCACGTGAACAGGTTGTTCAGGGTATCTTGCAAGGAATTTTGCAGAACGGCGGAATTAGTACCCGTGATGGAAATAACTCCATCGTCTGCAAGTTGTCTCAGCGTGCAGTCTCTAGTTAGACAATCATCTATATCATTGACGTAAAAACTGTACAAGAGGGGGCTTAGGCAGGAGCCTTGTGGCAGGCCCATAAAACTGTATCGAGAAGATTTCAAGATGACATGATTGAAAAACATGTGCTTTTCTGAGAGTAAATTGTACAGAAAATTATTCAGAATTGGCGAAAGTCCTCGATTATGAAGTTTTTCTGAGAGAATTTCCATGGAAACTGAATCAAATGCCCCTATGATATCGAGAAAAACGGAAGCCATTTGTTCTTTGCGAGCAAATGCGATTTGGATTTCAGAAGATAACAGCGCGAGACAATCGTTCGTCCCTTTACCTCGGCGGAAGCCAAACTGCGTATTTGAAAGCAAATTGTTCGTTTCAACCCACTTGTCCAAACGAAGTAGAATCATTTTCTCTAACAATTTACGAATACAGGATAACATTGCAATCGGCCTATACGAATTGTGATCGCAAGCCGGCTTGTTGGGTTTTCGTATGGCTATCACTCTCACTTGTCTCCAGTCATGCGGGACTATATTCAGCTCCAGAAACTTGTTGAACAAGTTCAGCAAACGCTGTTTTGCCAAGTCGGGAAGATTCTTCAATAAGTTGAATTTAATCTTGTCCGACCCCGGAGCTGAATTGTTACATGAGAGGAGGGCAATTGAGAATTCTACCATCGAAAAATTCTCATAATCGCCTTGGAGCGGAATGTCGCGTGCGACGTTTTGTGCAGGAACGGAATCGGGACAAACCTTTCTTGCAAATTTGAAAATCCAACGGTCAGAGTATTCCTCACTTTCATTTGTATGGTTCCAGCCACGCATTCTCCTAGCCGTATTCCAAAGAGTGCTGATAGCTGTCTCCCTTGACAAACCATTGACGAACTTCCGCCAATATCCACGCTTTTTTTGCTTTAATCAGACCTTTTAGTTTGGCTTCTAGAGCTTGGTACTTTCGAAACCATTCCACTAATCCAGTTTTCCTGAATTTTTTGAAAGCGGATGATTTTTCAAGGTAGACCTTTGAACACTCCTTGTCCCACCAAAGTGATGGAGGACGACGTCGGAAAATGGTAGCAGGAACACGTTTCTTTTGACCTTGAAGTGCGCTTTCGTAAATCAAACTCGGTATAAAGTTATACTCTTCGAGTGGAGGAAGTTCTTGCATTGAAACAAGTGATTCAGATATTATTTCTGCAAATTTTCTCCAGTCAATATTTTTCGTGAGGTCATACGCAATATCAACTGACTCACGAGAACCTGATTCATTGGCGATCGATAAAATTATTGGCAGGTGATCACTACCGTGGGGATCTTGTATTACCTTCCACGTGCAATCCAGGGATAATGAAGAAGAGCAAAGTGATATGTCTAGCATACTTGCCCGTGCAGGAGGGTTGGCTATCCTAGTTGCTTCCCCTGTATTTAAAACTGTCATGTTGAAGTTGTCGCACAGATCATAAATCAACGTGGCACGGCTGTCATCATAGTGTGACCCCCATGCTGTTCCATGGGAGTTGAGGTCACCTAAGATTAGCCGCGGCTTCGGCAATGCCGCGATGATATCAAAAAACTGATGGCGGCCGACCATGGTTCTTGGAGGAATATATATCGAGGCAATGCAGAAGTCTTTGCCATTGATTTGTGTCTGGCAAGCGACAACTTCAATGCCTGTCATCGATGGGAGAGTGACTCTATAGAAGGAGTGACATTTTTTGATCCCCAATAGTACGCCACCAAACGAGTCATTTCGATCGAGGCGAATAATGTTGAAATCGTGGAAATTCAGCTCGTCGGCTGAAGAAAGCCATGTTTCACAGAGGGAAAATACATCACAGTTAGAGCTATGAACTAAAAATTTAAATTGATCTAGTTTAGGGATGATGCTTCTGCAATTCCACTGTATTACAGTGGTCAAATCCTTGACCTCTTGCACTGAATCAGGCATCGAGGGAAATGAACGCTGCTAAAAAACCACATTTTTCTTTCAAAATCATGAGGAGTCCCGCCGCAATGAAGACACTTGTGCTCTTTCGCGCAAGGATTCTCATCATGGCTCTCTCCACAATCTGCGCAACGTTTTTTGTTGCAACAATAGGCGGCCGTGTGACCGAGTTGCATACATTTCTTGCATTTCATTACCCGGGGTACAAACAACCGAACAGGTAAACGAAGTGCACCTATTGCAACGTAGTTTGGAAGGGCGGAACCCTCAAAAGTCACACGAAAAGAGTTTGTCCGATTGAGAACCCTTTTGTCATTTTTTGTGACACAGATTTCAGTCGATCGCATGCAAGAATCTTCACAGTTTTTAGTGAAGAGTTCTTGAAGCAACCGACACCATCGATAATCTCTTTTCGAGTCAAACCCTTTTCGGTTATTACGCCGTCTATTTCGACGTTGCAACAGGGCACGTATACGCGATACTCAATCGCAAAGAGGTCGCAGCGCGTGATTTCGTTCGCTTGGGTCCTGCTTGAGACGACAACTCGTAGTTTGTCTGGCCCCATCCGTGTAATCTCGGTAACTTCGGAAAACTTCTGAGTAAGTTCCTTCGAGATACGAATGACATTGAGAGGTTTAGATTTTCGTCTAAAGTATACAATGAATGGGCCTTTGGAGCCTCTAGGGTATTCTTTTGGACGAAAATCCTGTTTTTCTTCAATGTCCTCATCTTCGGAACTTCCAACTTCATATACAGAAGTTTCTTCCTCAATTTCTGCTTCATCTTCCTGCTCTTCAGGAGGAGGATCGGTATCGGAAATATTCAATGGCGTCGATGGGGGATCCTTCCCGCCCTCAGCCATATAAAAAAAAATCGGTCAACTGTTCGATATGAACAGAATATAATGATAATCAAAATAAATAAATAAGTGAAAAAAATATTTTTTATAAGGTTATGATGCGAATATTAAATTCAATTTATTTTATGTTAAATAAAATGATAAAATGAAAAAAAAAATCCAATAAAAGTTCAACGGTATATAAGAAATAATGATCACCCCTAATGCCAACGTTTGCCGATTTGGTTAACACAAAGTTGAACAATGGTGTAAATCGTGCACAGAAGGTAGAAGGAATGATAGGGAAACAAAAGAAAAATAAATTTCTACTTGCCGCGGCTGTGTGGCGTGTGTGATGAATGTGTCTGATTTGGATCCTCAGCGCGCACCACTTTAAACTTCGCTCCACTCGCAAGCGCAACCGGTGAAAAAGAACACTATTATTCGATGTGAAAAAAACACCTTTGTTGGATCGATTAAAAACTTGTCCGATCTGCTTGCGAGTTGTCGAACCAATGCTTCGGGTTGTTGTTCGCTAAAATACGAACTTCTCTTCAAAGCCCGTCCGCATCTGTGAAATCTTCAGATTTTCCCGGAGGATGTTGATATAGGAATCTACCGTTATTATCCCACCTACTTTCACGAGGCACAGACACTGAATGACTTGTAAGGTAGTTCATCTTCCCGCGGTGCAGGCTGCGTTGCGCTAATTTGACTACATCAAACTCCGAGCATCTGTTCGCAGCATATGTCAGGCATCCAGTGGGTGAATAGGAAATATTTTTCCACCGAAGCTATAGCTATGATGGCACATCCATCGCGGAGGATAGAGTCCTTGGGCTAATGACCCACTGCACCCGAAATCAACAATCCATTACGGAAACCCAAGAATACGGGCTATATCGGCAACGACTTTTAGCATGAAACATCGGACACAAATTCGAACATGGAATGTTTTGACCCTGGCGCAGCTGGATAAACTGGCCCAACTGGCTAGTGAGGCGAAGTGCATGAAGCAGGAGATCCTGGGACTAAGTGAAGTCCGTTGGCCGAACTTTGGAGAACACCGGCTACCCTCGCGACAGATACTACTGTACTCTGACATACGTGGTGACAAAGCTCCTAACCACAGTGGAGTTGGCTTCCTGCTCAGCGTGTGGGACCACGTGGTACTCTTCAAGTGGGAGCCTATAAGCAGAGCAGGGTGATCGTAGCTAGATTCAGAACACGGGTGAGAAATCTTACAATAATCCATAGTTACGCGCCAACCAACGCTGCCGAGCCACAGGAGAGGGATAGCTTCTACAGCTACCGTCGTGGACAAGATTCCGAAAGGTGACATCAAGATCCTGAAGGGCGACTTCAACGAGAAGATAGGTTCCGACAACACGGACTACGAGCGCGTCATGACACGCCACGGTCCAGGCAAGATGAACGAAAACGGTGACCTGCTTGCAAAGTTTTGTGGCAACAACGACATGGTGATCGGGGACACGCTCTACCCCCATCGATCAGCACACAGAGTCACGTGGGTCTTAATTGACGGTTACTCAGAGAACCAAATCGGCCACATCTGCATCAATCGAATGTTTAGACGTGCGGGAATAAACCTAGTGCCGACATCGCTTACTACCACCGTCTTCTTATCGGAAAAATCCTCGCATTGCTACAACGGGGCCTTGTCTGACCCAATCCAAGTCACGGCGGGTGTTAGGCAAGGCTATTTACTTTCACCACTACTATTCCTCATCGTCATCGACGAGTTCATGGTGGGCACTATCGACAGTAAATCTTACCGTGGGCATCTTTGGTAGTCTATTAGGATGGAACACCTCAACGACTTTCCTTTTACTGCTAACATTGCACTAGTATGGAGGCGGCGCTCTGATATTCAGAGTAAGCTTGAAGACCTGTCCTTATACTCTTCCGCGGCTAGCCTGACAATTAATGTCAGCAAAACGAAAGCTTTGGATATCAACACGGTCACGCATTCCAGATTTACAGTAGTTGGGCAAGTCAAATCAGATCAGTCACCACACAAAAATCCGGATATTTAATTCCAACATAAAATCAGTGCTAGTTTAGGCGTGTGAGACGTGGAGCGTATCAGCAGGAAACGCGCGGAAGCTTGAGGTCATCGTGAACCGATGCCTGAGGTATACAATTCGGGCCTGGTGGTCAGACGACTGGATCACAAACGAGAGGATAGGAGTAGAGCCAATTTTTACCTGGTCACGGGTCAAGGCGAGAATTGCAGATTGCCCAGGATCGAAGTTTCTAACAAAGGCACTATGTTCCCAGCGTGAAGCGCAGCAACTCTGAATCATTGAACTTGATGAATATTCAAAAAATCTTACATTATCGCTTAGCAAAATAAATCTCCAACGCTCTCGAAAACACATTTCTCAAAGAAATAATCCACAAATTATGTTGTGCAACATATTTGGCAGACCGGCAACAGAAAATCCGAACTGAAACGGTTATATGGTGGCAGCGTCGGTGCCAGCAACTGCTGCAGAACCTATTTTCACCTTTAGGTATCACCCAAGAACACAGCTCATATCTCTGGAGAATACTAACGCTACTTTTAATCAGCAAACAATGCACGAATTCGCGAAAATAGAAGGATCGATCGGACCAATGAATCCTGAATTCACAAAAGTCTTCTCCCTAAAGAATAAATGAAAATCAATTCGCTTTTCATTTCTTCGGATATTAGTTTAGAATGCATCGGAAGTTTCAAGATACTACATGAGCTGTCCCGAGATTTTTAATGAGAACAATCGTTTTTTGGGCAAAGCTGTATTTATTCCTCAACATAGTTTCCTTCGTGGGCAATACACTTGCTATAGCGAGTTTCCAAGATTCCGATTCCCTTTCTGGAGTACGAAACGTCTAAGTCTTCGAAATATGCCTCAGTGCCACTCTGCAAACTACCTATTGGACTCAGGAGTATGGTAATGGATCCACATTTCATCCATTGTCACAAAACGTCTAAAGAAGTCCACTGAATTACGCTTCAACAACGCCAAACCGGCTGTTGAGTCATCAACGCGCCGCTGGTTTTAGTCGACGATCAGCAAACGCGGTACCCATCGCGCGGATAGCTTTTTCATGTCCAAAATGTTGTGCAAAATACATCTCACTCGTTCTTTTGAAATATCTACGGCCTCAGCTACTTCACAGTACGATCGTTCAAAATGAGTCGATGCACTCGTTATACGATTTCTGGATTCGTGGCCCCTTTTGGCTTTCCAGAGATGCGTCTGCGGTACTTGTACGGCCCGTTTTGAAATCACTAAAGCACCGTTAAACCGTTGTTCTCGTGGGAGCAGAAGATGAATAACATTTCGTCAACCACTGCATTGATTGTTCAATAGTTTTTCCCATCAAAAAACAATGTTTGATCACAATACGATATTCCTCTTATACCTTCCATTTTCTATACGAATGCTCAGGTGACGCTTAAACAAATGTAGATTATGAAAAAATAAACGAAATGTCATGAAACTTTACACATAAGCTAGTAACAGAAGAACTTCTTGAAATGAATCTTGTTTGATTTTCAGTGGCGCCATCTGTGGAAAAAATTCGGGACTTTTCAGCCTATATAGTAAGTAGGAAGTTTTGGTGGCCCTGAAAAGAGCTATTTTATGGAGGCAACTGAAAATGGTAGATTCATGATTCATTGTTGCTTGTGTGGGAACAATACACAAGCTGGTCATATGTCGAGGTTTTCGTCCCTATGCCAATGAACATATTGCACATAGTATTCGGAAAGTATCGTGATTTTTTTCGCCATGACGCACATTCCCTGGCAATTACATTTTGTCCCATCATCATCATTATTCTAAATTTCATAACAACTTCAATCTACCATCAGAAACGCATAAAAACAAAATGGTGTGCGTCTGATGTAGAAATACAGAAGCACTCTTTACCCGACGGCACGAAAATCGACGCGGCGCTTCCACCGAACAAAATTATACTGCTTTCTAATTCATGTGAAGGCAACCATCAAACAAATGAATGTATGGAAAAATAACAACTACGCAGAATAATCATTTCGGTGAAGACCACCCGTCAATCAATCGTCAATATCCTAAGTGGGCGAAATTTATTAGGAAGCGGAGATGTGAAGCGTCAGCTAATAACAAATTGATTACGAGAATTTCTCATATCTAACGAGCACATGTACCACTACAAAAACGGAGATCTATTACAGTTTTAACACTTCTCTCCCACTCCCCACAGCGGGTAAAAGTAGAATAATCACACCATCAAACCGCATAGAAAATACTTCAATCGACTTTTGGCAACGCATAAAAACATCAACAATGTGCACGTATGATTCTAAAATACAGAAGCACTCTTCACCAGACGGCATGAAAATCATCGTGTTGTGGTATTTTCCATTTTTCCTTTGTGTGTAGAAAAACGCTGATATCAGCATTAAGAAAGAACGTTGTCTATTTGCTAGCTTGATTGAGACTGTGATGACTTGACTTGTTTGTGTTGAAAAGGCTTTGAAGTTCATTTCGTTCATTCGCCTCTACTGGAGCGCGATTTCGAATCCTGAATAGATTATTATTTATCCTCAATCAGGAAGCCATGCGAAGCAAATGTATTAGTTGATCGTTATAGACGGTACGATAGATAAGCATAAAACGAATGTATGGGAAAATGTAAATCGTTCCATTTTGTGTCACACCGTTTACGGATTAGGAAATCAATGTATAGAATATCAAACAAATCTTAGTGAATTTCCGATTCGATTGGTATGCAAATCATCAAAACCCGTTCGCAGCGAAAATAATTCTTAACGTTAACATTGTAATGTAATTCCCTAAATTCACGGAAGAGACTACTGCCTTTTCTGGATTGCTGCATTAGGTGGATTATCTATTCTGACAAGCTGCCACTACTAAAATTCCACCAAACAGTGGTACAGCGAAAATGACGTTACAGTTGGTCCCAATACGGCCAAAAGGCTAACTGAGATACCGGTTGATTGTGAAGCACATACTAAATAAAAAGAGTGGAACTGCAATAGAAATTAAGGATTTCAAGCAGATTTTTTCCATCCCTGATACATTCTATCAAATGTGTACCGGGAATCAAAGTCCCACGAAGCGGTAATTGGAGATTCGGAAATAGGAAAAAGTCACATGGGTCCATATCGGCAGTAATTATGCATTGGATGAACTTGGAATCGGAATTTGATCGTTCAAGCATGTCTTCAACCACTTGATTGCGATGAAATTTTTGAAGAAAATTGGGCCCCTTTGGCACTAGTCGTGCTGCAATTTTTCTCATGCCCAAAACATTAACCGAAATATGACGAACGGTTTCGTGAGAGATATTTAATTCAGAGGCTAGCTCTCGCAAAATAAAATGATGATTTTCGAGCACCATTCCTTTATTTTGACGATGTTTTCATCAGTAAAATTGTTCATCTCTTCTCGGTCGTCTTTGAATTTTTTCCCCTGTTGTGTGTGAACCACTGCATCCATTATTTTGAAATATTGTGGTATACCCCTTCTTTATACTACACTTCAAACTTATCTACAGCTTATTGATGAAGGAGTAGACTGAAAGCTATAACGAGATAGGTACCAATCAGGAATAATCTGTTTGATAAAATTTAGATTTATAATCCTGATCAGCGACGCAGACCAAATTTCCTTGGGCTTCAGAATACCTTTAATGCCACCTTTAATACCTTACCATTCATAAGCCGTGTTTCCGTCAAAGCTCTGCAACATCTTCAACGTTTCAATAAGAAATTTTGTTTGCAACACAAAATTTCACGCAATATCTTTGACCAATAGGATTATCCATATCAAAAACCGACGAGCGAAAAAAAACTTATTCCTCATGACACTGTAAACAAACTAAATGAATCGTACCCCAGCCGGCACCACGGGGAGGTAGGAATACGAGTTACTGGACAAGAAGTTAAAAACCACGAACCGGGTCTATTTTATGTCTGAAGGTACGAGAAGTACTGATGGTACGCTTAGTCCAGTCGTTTACCAACCAAGACCGTAACCAATGAAGTTTAAATTTAAATTAATTTTAATTTTGATGATATCCTTTAACAGGAAAAGTTCACTCTTACACGAAAACGCCAAAAGAAGACAATGGTTGGCCCATCAAAATCATCAAAATTCGTTTGCAGCAAACAGAGCTAAGTAATGATGTTGTAACTATTTAAAAAAAACGTGACATGTTTTTTTATAAAACATTTCTTTAAAAAAGTAGTCCGAAGTCGAAACATGAATGTTATAACTTCAAATTGCAATTTTAGGTAGGATTTCAACTAAATTTCCAAAAACATTTTTGAATGTCACGCTTTGTTCAGACAATTTACTTCGAAGGAAATTAATTTTTTCGACTTCAATATTCGATAATGTCTTAAAAACTCGGTCCAATAAAAAATGTTTATACAAATAATTGGATTCCTCTGAACAAAATTGTACATTTTCCTGAAAGTGCAACAATTTTGTTTTCGAGGTCCACCAGCTATTCCTAATCATTCATCAATATCAACCACCCCAGTTGAGTCATTTTTACTCCTCTTTTTTCCTCTTTTCATTTTCATAGACTGCATTTGATATTTGCGTCATTCTCCCCCAGCCACCACCTCCCCTCTCGCATCGACTGCCACAATTCGGAAGGCCCAACTGGTCGAACGCCTGGTCAGACCGTTTTGCCCGGCCCGGAAACCAATAGCTTTTTTTTTATTCGCTGAACACTATTGATTGCTTCCACCCGAAGCTTGGTTTGAAATACAGAGAGAAAAAAATCGCAAGAAAATAATGGCGCAAAATTTCTGGCCGAGTGTTCGGTCGGGGATTTGCGCGCTGCAGCCATAACCTATCGCACCATTTCGATTATCTGCTACCCCGCACATATTGTTCCATGCGGGGTCCAGAGGGTCTATCTCACTGGACTAGCCAGCGGGGGAATGGGGGAGCGAATCTATCCCGCGGGTTGTTTTTCATCGGAGGCATTCATAAACTCCGGAGGAAGGCTCTTGAAGTTTTCATTGAAATTGGAGCGGCCTTTTCTCTCCCTCTGGCCGGTGAATTCATAGAATGGAGCGCTGAACAGCGGCACTTGTAAATTAATGAGTAGGTACAATCGGATTTTTTTGCTCCTATATTATATATTTGTTGAAAGCTGGATTTTCTCCGCGAAATAGACTAACTATATCGATGGAATCGAACAAAAGCTTGACCAGTAGGGGAAAGTAGGGGAAATGTAATAAACTGATGAAGAACAAACTTCAGAGCGGGGGAAAAGTTCAATTATTGTTTGGTCGTTCAATCTCATGCGTCGGTTGTTCACGAAGAGGTACCCAAAAGTTCACAAAATAGCTTTGCAGTGGGCAGGGTTTGAGTAGTGCAAATTCATGCAACTCATTGTGAGTATAAGATACATTCTATGTCAGATAAATCTTAATGAACTAGAGGAATTAATACTATTTGAGCCTAAAACCAGTAATAAGTCGCTGGCAGCGATCAGCAGGTTCTCCAAACTCAAAAAGCTCCTCAACTGAAAAAAGTCACAGGAGGGTTGTGTCCGAGACACGACCGCACAGTTGACGTAGGATTCCGTTAGGCTATCTGTTGATTTTGGATATGTTTGAAAAATTAAATCGTTAAACTCTTTGATAATGATTTGGTTTTAATGTCTCTGTTAGGGAACACATTTCAGTAGGAACAATAGCTCTACCTACTTTTATGTATTTGCAATGTTTTTTTTTTTATCTGTAGTATAGTAATCTGATCCAATGCAGTACGATTCGAAACTATAACCAGCGTCAGTTGGACCTGATTTTTGTCAGTGATAGAACGGCTTGTTCAGTAACCACAACTGTCGACCCACTTGTACCGTTGGACAGCCATCATCCAGCCCTTATATTTACACTTGAAAACATTGAGCACTTGAAATACGAAGATGTTGTCGACCCCGGGTCACTGAACTACAGACGGATAAACTTCACTGGATTGACTGAAGGTTTGGAATTGACTGACTGGTCTGCTGTTCTTAGCTGTACAGATGTTGATGAGTCGATTAATCAGTTTGGCCTCATCGTGAACAACTTGCTCATGAGCCATACTCCCCGATTCAAACCATCACCTAAGCCACCATGGTCGAACGACAGGCTTCGAAACTTAAAAACCAAACGCTCGACGGCGCTTCGGAGATGTTCATCGAAACGGTGTATGTATTCGAAGACTCAATTCAAGGAAGCATGCTCTGCTTACCGTGCATACAATCGCCAAAGATATGCTGGTTATGTGTGGTAGAATCCAGGAGCAATTGCGTCGCAATCCAAGGATGTTTTGGTCGTTTGTAAAATCAAAGCACAAGGAAGATTGGTTACCCCTGACTATGTCACTCGGAACCTCTACAGCCTCGACGAACGAAACAAAATGTAAATTGTTTGTGCAGCATTTTGCGTCAGCTTTTGGCAAAGCTGGTCCGGAAAATCCATCCAATGAATATCTCGATACTGTTCCTGCTGATCTTGTCGATGTTGACTGCTTCTTTGTATCCGAAGAAATGCTTTTTAGAGCGGCGCACAAGCTTAAGTCTTCGTATACTCCTGGACCCGACGGTCTACCAGCAATTGTTCTGAAACGATGCATTCAACCACTATCAACGCCACTCCTGAAGATCTTCAGACTTTTAATGGAACAAGCAAAATTTCCTGCAGAATGGAAAAAATCATACATGTTTCCAGTTTTCAAAAAAGGTGAAAAGCGGTCTGTACGTAACTACAGAGGCATCACTTCGCTGTGCGCTGGCTCTAAGCTGCTGGAAATAATTGTGAGTGAAGTAATTCGCTTCAGCTGCAGGAGTTATATTGCTCAAGAACAACATGGGTTCGTACAAGGCAGGTCTGTTCATACAAATCTGATGGAGTTCATCACGTTTTGCATTGACAATACTGGATCCGGTAACCAAGTTGATGCTATTTACACTGATCTGAAATCAGCTTTTGATAGGATTGACCACGACAGATTGACCTTGAAGAAGTTTGCTAAACTCGGATTTTCTAGTAGCCTCTGCCGCTGGTTGGAATCGTACCTCAACGATAGAATACTGCAAGTCAAAGTAGGTTCTTCGTTGTCGAATGTTTTCGTGAATGAAACTGGAGTTCCCCAGGGCAGCAATCTCGGTCCCTTGCTATTTGTACTATTTTTTAACGATGTCACTGTACCGCTTGATGGAAGGTGCAAACTGGTATATGCCGATGACCCGAAAATATACATCGTTGTGGAAAGTTTGGAGATCACTACGTTCTACAATCACTGCTGAACAAATTCTACGACTGATGTAAAAAGAACAGAATGACTATTAGCATTGAGAAATGTATCGTTATTTCATTCCATCGAAAACTAAGCCGTGATGTCTTCTATTTTGACTATCGTATCAATGATCAAAAGCTTGAGCGTGTGGAGTGCGTCAAGGATTTAGGCGTCCTGATTGATTCCAGATTGACATTTCGAAACCACCAGTCTGCCGTTATCGACAAAGCGAATAGACAACTTGGATTTATGTTTAAGACGGCGAGAGAGTTTGATAATCCGCATTGCCTTCGCTCTTTATATTGCGCGCACGTTCGTTCTCATTTGGAAAATGCTTCAATCGTGTGGTCACCGTACCACAGCAACTGGACGAATCGAATAGAAGCCATTCAACGTAAATTCATTCGGTACGCCCTTAGAGAGTTACCTTGGAATAATCCGCAGAATCTACCGCCTTACGAAGCTCGCTGTCAGTTACTTGGACTGACTACTCTCGAGAAAAGGAGAAAACTTGCAAAAGCTGTTTTGGCAGCTAAAATTCTTACATCTGAAGTGGACAGCCCAATATTACTGGAATCGTTGCAAGCAAACGTGTTACCCCGTAATCTTCGCCAGCGCAGCGGATTTCTGCGTATGCCGCGGAACCGTTCGGATTTCACAAAAAATTCACCGTTTCAATCCATGTGTTCAGCATTTAATGAGTTTTACCATTTATTTGATTTCAATGAGTCCTCATCTGTCTTCAAACTGAAAGTGCTCCAGCTGCTTAGCTCAACTAGATAATTTAAGCGGCTTAAAAATGATGAATCTCTTAATTGTTTATGTTTCAACGTAGTGTTTGTTGCCCACATGTATATTTGTAGTTTTTCTTTCATGTAGACCATGTTAAGTCCGATGAATGTATATATAAATAAAATAAAATAAAATAAAATAGTGACTTTCAACTCATTTGGAGTGAGAATTGAACTCGTGACCTTTAGCGTGAGAGGCATGGATGATACCACTACGCCAGATCGCCTCCTTTGCAATGTCGATTTCCTCCAGGCAGCTTGGTTTAGATGTCTCTGTTAGGGAACACATTTCGGTGGAAGCAAAAGCTCCCTCTACTTTCATGTACCGTTTAGTCTCGAATTCCGAACACTTAAGCTTTGATGGCCATTTAACAGTGTCTCATTACTCAAAATGGTACTTTTTCGCGAAATCAATTTGATTTTTGGATATAATAGAGCCTTCTTTTTCATTTGACTTCACAAAAATATTTTCATGGTGAAAAACTAAAAATTACATTAATCACATTTGTCTCAAATTCCGAACACCATTTATGTCACTGATTCATGTTCTGAACACTTTTGTCTCAAATTCCGAACAGCCAAAATGCATTTGTTTAAAAAATTCATAACTTTTGAGCTACTGGACCGATTCAGATGATCGATATATCAAATCAAAGCGAATAAGTTAATCTTTTGTGGAAAAAATATTTTATGTTTTTATTTCGCAAGAACATTGGATTTTGTTTTTGTAATTATCGATTGTGTTCGTTTTCTAGTTTACATAGTTTCGGGACCAAGGGCCCTCTACATTTTTATATTTTTTCTTGAAAGCTTAGTATTTTTACATAACATATTCAAAAATCAGAGGTGTGTTTTTTTATTGTTTTTGAGTTATTATTTTTCAAAGTTAACAAGATTTAGTCTTCGTTCGATATTCCTATGCGACTAGATCTATGCGAATAGGATTCATTTTTTTGCAAATTCAAAGAAGACTAGCTCATTGACTTCAATTTAATATGTCGATTATCCAAATCTGTTACGTAGTTCAAAAGTTATGCATTTTTGAAAAACGTCATTTTTGGCAAAAAGGGACACATGATCGATTAACTTTGAAAAATTATAATTCAAAATAAAAAAAACACATTTCTGATTTTTGGACATGTTATGTAAACAAGGAAAAAGCTTTCATCTTTCAGGAAAAAATATAGCGCCCTTGGTCTCGAGACCATGAAAACTATAAAAAACAAATATATATTATGAAAATAAAATTCAAATTTTTCAAACTTGTAGATGCAGTATTTTCTCAAAAAAGACCAGCTAGCTGGTTTAATTTGATATGTCGATCAACTGAATTGGTCCAGTAGTTCAAAAGTTATAGTATTTTTTAAAAAAAGTCATTTTCGGAAAAAAAGACGGGTGGGTAATGTCGGGAACATAACCGGAGTGACGTAGGACTATACAAAGGGGACAGCTTTTGTTAAATATATATTTTAAATATATTGTTTTATTTTCTTCTTCTACGTGAATACCTACCTATCTACCTGAAAAATGGATTAGTTTACTGTTTACTCTTTATGAATATGTTGATGGTTCTGAAAAGAACCTTTGGTGTTGTGTTTTTGTTATCACTCGATATTCCCATCTTGTTCGGTTAAACCTTCCTGTTTAGCTATTGCGTTTGCCACTCGCCACAGCTTTCACAGTTGGAAAATTTCTTCCCATCCAGCTTGTGACATGTTGTTCAGTAAATTACATTTAATGCGACGTGCCGGAGAAACACTTTGCCACTCACTGAAACTAATTGTTGCCTTGATGAGCGCCGAACCGAAGCTGCTCTGTTCTTGATGCGGGTTTTCTGATTGTCGTGAGCAGCTTTGCAAGCCAACTCGAGCACTCCGACGGCCGAAACTCTATAATCGCTGTTAGGTATACTGGTGCTCCGGCACCAATCCGTTCGGCCTAGTTACCCTTGCGGAGCAATCAGTGAATGCGACCAACAGGGAACTGGAGACCTGCACGGTTCGAGTGAGACTTTGCCTTTCCCTTAACTTGTCCTCCTTTGTTACGTCCACGATGCCGATGCCGTACAACCACACGGGTTTACGGTTTGAAAGAAAATAAGATATTTTTTTGGGGCCCGCGTGTTTTATACTCTAGCGGTACACACTCACAGGATAGAGACAAATCGGCAGACTCAGCCAGAGGGGCGAGTCCAACGAGACGAACGAATGAGCGTTAAAAGGGAGCGATGGCAAAAAAATACATTCATTACGATTTGTTCGCTCGTTGGATTCACATGCAGGCTAAAAAGGGTCCTTTTCAGGATCACAAAATTATCTTCAATCTAAAGAGTTTATTGTTTTGTTATCACTCGATATCCCCATCTTGTTCGGCTAAACCTTCCTGTTTAGCGATTTGTTGCCACTCGCCACAGCTTTACAGTTGGAAAATTTCTTCCCATCCAGCTTTGTACAGTAAATTACATTCAATGCGACGTGCCGAAGCGCAACTCAGTGTCGCATTGAAGGCGATTTTAACCTGTAATTGAACATTTGCGATGACAGTGGTACAGTGTCGCCTTTAAATGTGGGGTCATAATTTGGATCCCTATGTTTACAAAAATGTCCAACTAAATCGATGCCGCCTTGTTCTGGATTTGCCACCAAAGCAGTTTGTATGAAGAACAAACTTTTTTCTTCTGCTACCTGATGCCATTTTGCGATTGCGTTTGCCACTCGCTGCAACTGCCTGTTGTCTTGATGTCCACCGAACCGAATGTGTTCTGTTCCGAATGCGGGTTTTCTTATCGTCGCGAGCAGCTTTGCCAGCTAACTCGATCACTTCGGCGGCCGAAACTATATAACGGCGGTTAGGTGGACTGGTGCACTGGTACTAACGCGCTCGGCCTAGCTACCCTTGCGGGGAACTCCAGATCAACACGGTTCGAGCGGGATTTTGCCTTCCCCTTCACTTCTCCTCCTTTACTATGTCCAGTTGTGATGCGAACCGATGTGGTGTATGGTTTGAATGAGAATGATCGTTACGGCAGCGGAGCGGGGATTTTTAAGCTGACTGGCTGGCTCGGGAATTACGCATGTGTGAGACTGCGACCAATGTTTCGTTCATTTTTTTCTTTTTCCTCTCCAATCGTGCTTCATTCTATTTCGCAGCTGCTCTGGTTGCCCGTTTTGGTCGGTACGA
The DNA here is from genome assembly GCF_029784135.1 of Toxorhynchites rutilus septentrionalis. Taxonomy (NCBI): domain Eukaryota; kingdom Metazoa; phylum Arthropoda; class Insecta; order Diptera; family Culicidae; genus Toxorhynchites; species Toxorhynchites rutilus. The sequence goes on from NC_073744.1 coordinate 152,838,987, forward strand.
TTTGAGGAGCACAAAATGGACCAATCAAAAATGGGCACATAGGGCATTTTGACAATGCTTGATATTTCACAATTATTCAATTATTTATCTCATGAAAAATTAAATGTTATTCGTTATGATAGATGCATAGATATATTTCCTATCAATTGATGCAAAAACCTTTGCGATCTATTGAGAAATGCTCGAGTTATAAGCGTTCCAAATCTTGCATTTTTTCCTACTTGTTCAGTGCCTAGATTTCCATTTCACCCCCTATATCTTCCGGTTAGACGTAGTCCTACGTCAAAAATAATTTTTGGACCACCCTAAAATGGAAATGGTCACCCTAACAAAAAAATAAAAAATACGGGTCTGATATTTTGCGATGAAGAACAAAACTACCACTTTTCACGGAAATCGGAGAACCACTATATCGGGTTGGCAGGGTTGTATAATCGAATCAGTATATAATCAAGTTCGACCTGTCACTTCAGGACCCCGGTTTTGTTATTGTGGTTTTAGTTGAAAACCTGGCTAAGAAAATCAATTTTACTCTCGTTGGTTTGCACCTGCGACCTGCGTTTTGCAAGGAAAGAGCTCGCAAACATTTGTCAACAAATGGTCTTTTTATATTTTTATATAGCTCCAGAATTGGATTGTCCTTGTACCCCAATTTGTGAACTATCGCTGTATTTGCCGGAAAATAGTGTGTTCGAATATTTTCTTTCGGAATTCGATTCATGCGTCGAAACTCGATACAAATTACGAACACTACTTTCACGCTAATTTTAAACAGATTCCTGTATAAAAGATTTTTTTAACAATTTATAGCAGATTCGTAACGAGATTCTTACCGAGCGAACATATAAACTAGCAAACAAAATAGTTTCAACTACAAAAGTTTAAAAATTCACCATGCATGTTTTGTACTGAATTTGCTAATGCAAACATTTTATCACTGGTTTTCGATAGTCACTTTATTTGTAAATGTTTAGTATTATAAATTATAGGCAGTATCGATACCTCTAAATAAATTTTAAAATTAAGCCTATAAACCAATGAATGTTAGGGTTTTCATTATGCAATTATTTATAACATTAAAGTTTAGTAAATTTACATTTAAAATGAAGTGTTCGGAATTTGAATCAAGTTTCTATGTATGATTAAAATTCCGAACACTACTTCAATACTGAATATGAATATTTATATATTTATATTACATGAATATTTCTGCACAAAATATAATTTTCTTCATCCATTTATTATAGTCCCTTACCTTTTCTAGCACTTAATATGAAAACAATAAACAAAATAGTTGAAAAAACTGCAAAAACTGAAAAAATAACGATGCTTATCTTTTACGGAATTTGCTAACGCAAACATGTTATCATTGGTTTTGACTGCTACTTTTTTGCAAATTCTTAATATTATAAATTATAGGCTGTATCGATACCTGTAAATGATTTGAAAATGTAGCATAAAACCCAAAGAATTTCAAAGCTCTCATTATTCAACTATTTATAACATTTAAGCTCAGTAAATTTACATTTAAAATGAAGTGTTCGGAATTTGAATCATGGAAAGAAACTTGATTCAAATTCCGAACACTACTTCAATACTAATTTTAATGAATATTTATGCATAACAAATCATTATTTTCATCCATTTATTGTATATTCTCACCTTTTATAGCACTTAACATGAAAAAAAAATCACACAAAAAAATTGAAAGAACTACAAAAACTGAAAAATTAACGATGCTTGTTTTTACGCAATTTGCTAACGCAAGCATTTTATCTTTGGTTTGACTGTCACTTTTTTGCAAATGTTTAATATTTTAAATTATAGGCTATATCAATGCCTGTAAATTATGTTAAAATGTAGCTTATACCTCAAAGAATATCAGGGCTTTCATTATTCAATTATTTATAACATTAAAGTGTAGTAAATCTACATTTAAAAATGAAGTGTTCGGAATTTGAGACTTTTCGGAATATGAGACAAAACGGTATTTGCAATGCCGATTTCCCCCAGGCCGCTTGGTTTAGATGTCTCTGTTAGGGAACACATTTCGGTGGGAACAAAGACTCCCCTTACTTCTATGTATTTGCAATGCCGATTTCCATCAGGCAGCTTGGTTTAGATGACTCTGTTAGGGAATACTTTTCGGTAGGAACAGACTTCCCCCTACTTTCATGTATTTGCAATGCCGATTTCCCCCAGGCCGCTTGGTTTAGATGTCTCTGTTAGGGACTTGCCGCATGTGTCGTCAATTTCGACCAATCGGAAGTGGGTATTTCCGTTAGGATAGGGATTGATATTTTTCAATTGTTCGATAGTTAGTTTCATGATACATATTATTTTCTTCAATATTATTATGGAGTTATGGAGTGCCGAAACCGAATGACGCAAAAATTTCATCAATCCATCATGAAATGACTGAGCAATATGCGTTTGAAATTGGACAATTTTCACGATGTGCTCGATTTTCGAGTTGCAATTTGTACCCCGATATGTTCCCGGAAGACGTAATCCTACGTCAAAAGTCAGGAGGCGTCAAATCAGGTGATCTCGGTGGCCAGTCATAATCGCCGTTTTTCGATATTAATCTTCCGGGGAACATTTCGCGCAATAATTTGGTCGTGGCAGCCGCTGTATGGCATGTAGCGCCGTCCTGTTGGAACCAGTAATTGTCCAATTCATTTTCACGAACAAATGGCAATAAAAAATCGGTTATCATTGTCCGATAACGCTCCCCATTCACGGTTACCGTTGCTCCATTTTCGTTTTCAAAGAAGTACGGGCCGATGACTTTATCGGCATAAATTCCACACCACACAGTAACTTTTTGGTCGTAAAGAGGTTGCGTTTCGATGAATTGAGGGTTTTCAGTAGCATAAAACCGACAATTTTGTTTATTCACTCCTCCATTCAAGTTGAAATGCGCCTCATCAGACATTATGATTTTTTGCCAAAAGCCACGTTCATTTTTGGCCATTTCGATGGTCCATTTCGCAAAATCAAGTTGACGTGGTAAGTCAGATAGGTTAAGTTGTTGAGCCATTTGAATTTTATAGGGAAACATTTTCAAATCAACACGAATTATGCGTCGGAGAGTGGTTCGAGCGATGCCTAACTCTTGCGAACGATGGCGACCTGATGTCGATGGAGTATCTGCAACACTGGCTCGAACGGCATCAATATTCTCGTCGAAACGTCTTGGTCGTTGTCTGGACAGATGACTGGCATTACCAACACTACCAGACGATATAAATTTGGCATATAATCGACGTATAGTGTTGTCTTCAGGCGATGTTTTAACTTTATTTTTATTTTTCCACGCACGTTTAGTTAACACAATTGAGAAGTTATTTTGAATGTACAGCTGAACAATTTCAGCGCGTTGTCTAGGTGTGTATTGTTCCATGGTTAAAATTGTACTGAAATGACGCTTCCAACGCGGTATGACATTTGTTAATCTGACATCTCTGTCAAAAGTTATGGGGTTGCCAGATGCTTCCACTTTAAATGGCCCACCCTGTATGTCAGATAAATCATAATGAACTAGAGGAATTAATACTATTTGAGCCTAAAACCAGTAATAAGTCGCTGGCAGCGATCAGCAGGTTCACCAAACTCAAAAAGCTCCTCAACTGAAAAAAAACCTATGGATCATACTCGTAACAGGCTCGTATTGTCCATGAGAAGTGATCACGACGATGAAAAGTCATTACTACGCTTTTAGATATACTGACTGAAAGTTTGTTCAAGCGAAAAGATCCAACATTTCTTGAAGACAATCTTCGATGTTCTTTACGACGATGTAAATTTTTAGGTAATCGGCATATATGAGCACACAACCACTCAGAAGGATGAGCGTCAGGTCGTTGAAGAAGATTATGAGCAACAATGGTCCTAAATTGCAGCCCCAAAGAAGGCCCGACGTGGCGATGCATGGCGCACAGATGCAAGATCCCAGCTTAACGCGGAAAGTTCAGTTGAACAGATGTGATTTGAGCCATTTCACTAGATCACCAGAAATTTGATTGAAATTGAAATTGAGACATTTTCCGTAGTAGAATACCATGATCGATAAGATCTAAGGTTGCTTTCAGATCTATATAAATATCATCCACTTGGATTCTGTATTCCAAATGTGCAATACAGGTTGATGTAAATTCCAACAAATCCGATGAGACAGAGCGCTCTGGCATAAAACCGTGTTGCGACGGAGATATGACCCATTCCAACGTGACGTTACAACGGTTTGACTCACTAAAAACAGATTTTTTTCTCGTTTTCATGTATTAATCACACGATTTTTCAAATGGTAAACGATTTTAAAGTGAAATTAAGATAATTTCCTACAAGAATCTTCACTTGGAGAATATTTTGCAGTTGAATTCGCTTGTTGCCAGCCCAATACTTTTGTGACGTAACAACACCTGTCTTTTTGCGGGTTCCGACTTTTGAACATTAATGGTGTACTTTCAGTTCTGTTTCAAAACATACAAACTTTGTTCTTTGTTCTATGATTTGTCAATGAAAGATGAACGTAGATTCCTGTATACTCAGTTTTACAAAAAACTCGCAAGAACATGCATTTTGACGGCATGCATTTTGTGACGTGACAACGCGCTCTGTGCGAATAAGCAGTCTCCACGAAGCGTTGTAACGCCACAAAAACAATAAGTCGTATTAAATGAGAATTTCACCGTATTGTCGCAAGCGATATACTATTTTTTGTGTTTTTTTTATTACTCTGAATACTTCTTACTTTCCTCTGAGATTTCCCCTTCCCCTTCCAAAAGTCCATCCTATAGGGGAAGGTGGTCCTAACGCAACCGGTGATCCTGAACCTACCCTCATTTGTTTCTCAGGAACGGTGCTTCCTACTGATTTTTCAATAGTGTCAAATGAAAGGTGTCATAACGCTGACAATTTGATAATATGGTGACTTTTTTCTGGCTCTCTTCATTCTAGCGTTTTAGCGCCATTTTACGTTTTCATTCCTTCAAAAACAGAGAAGAAATATATTCGACCTGTGTGCAAATTGAGTTCTAGGGGAAGTGGGGGCATAGTGGTCACCCTAAGGAATATGCCCATTTCCAGCGCCCACATACCGATTTAATTCCCGTTTCTAGAAGATTATTATAGTTCAACTCATTGTTCTTCAAGATAGCAAACGGCTTTTACTATAAAAATTCAAAATAGTACACTTTTCATCATCAGAAGAAAAGGTGAAAAATCGAACTTTTGTTTTACATCGAGGTAAAGTGGTCACCCGCCCATATCAAGCTAAATGGGATAGATTTATCCTTTTTTTCGTCCAAATTTGTTCAAATCATATTTGTTATACTAGGTAAATTCATGAAATAAGCTTGGCCTATTCACCTAGAGCCCCAATTTAAATTTTCTCTTGCATACAAAAGCGTAGTGAGAAAAACATAACGTTTCGCATAATGAGGTTTGTATTAGTTGGAGTGGCATATTTATCCAGGGCCAAAGCCACAAAAAGATCTTCTTCAAGAGCAGAATGTGATAAGGTATAAACAGAACATTGTAGGTTGTGATTCACCTATGACCACTTTGCCCCCAAACAAAATATCTGTTCACCTCTCCTAGAATATGTGAACAGTCGTTCAAACTGATGAACGATGATGATTTGTCCAACATATCAGATTGAATAAACTAAATTTCACGAGAAATTGCTTAGATACCATGCGCACAGAACTACGGCCGAATGGCTATCGAGAGAGTAATTTTTGTATTTATTTCTATTTTGACATGCGACAGCTCTACTGAAGTACAGGGTGACTCAAAACTCATTAAATTCTTCAAACATAAGGTGACTATCAATACGGCATCTACAGTCAATAGTTATACTACCAAACAAGCAGGTGACCACTTTGCCCCCCATGACCAATTTTCCCCCACTACCCCTATGTTCTTTTAGATTGTGATACATTGCGAAACAAGGCAATTCTAACTGTTTATGGTATGTTCATCAAAATAAGCTATATGAATTGAATCTCCCTGTTACCTGTAATACACGGTATGTCTTTATTTGGGAAAAGTCGGGGTTGTCCTAAACCAACCCTCAGTTTTTATTTCGTGATTGTTTAACACGTTCACTCTGGCGCTTACCATCAATGGCTAGCACAATCCTGGTTCATCGAGTGGCCCTCACTACAGGGGGAACGTATTTAACTTTGCTATCAGAAACTTTTGATAAACTTTTTGTATGCAACTGTGCAAGAGCGTTTATGTTTGCGTGTTGGAGATGACTTTGACGTTGCCTTTGATCGTTGATCGTTGATGTTTACGTGTGCATTTGTATGTGCACTTCCTTTGTATAACTCCACACACGTCGCTCTAAGGCTAAGTTCTTCCCACTCAAACATTATCTCCTCCTCATTCAAATCCTATCTCTCACTATCAAACATTAAACTTTTTTTATTCCTCTTCGCGCACCCATGGATGTATGCCAACATTACCATTCACGATCGTATTGTGGTATTTCATGCCGTTCCCGGTCTTTTGTATCCGTTTTTAACGAACCGGAAGTCACCATCGTCGATTCCAAAATGGCATCGTAATACGATGTTCGACTTCCGCTGGTAAGTCCATATCATATGGGTTTTCCATATTTTTAACATTTTTAACGAGAAATTTTGAGTGCTTTATCCAGACGCTGTTATGTCATTACCTTTGTCTGGGTCCCTTCACATTGCTCAATTCCGGGTAATGAGACGGCTGACTCATTAGCAAAGGTAGGTGCAATTGAAGGCGAAATTTATCAGCGTCAAATCGCCTTCAATGAATTTTATTCTTTAGTTCGTAAAAATACCATCGTTAACTGGCAACGCAAATGGAACGAAGATGAATTGGGCCGGTGGCTCCACTCAATTATCCCTAAGGTTAGCCTCAATCCGTGGTTCAAAAGTCTGGACTTGAGTCGGGACTTTATTCGCACCTCCTCCCTCACTCATGTCCAATCACTGTTCGTTAGACGCGCTGCTTTTTCGTTTTAATCTTGCCGACAGCAATCTCTGCGGTTGTGGCCATGGTTACCACGACATCGAACACGTTGTTTGGTCGTGCGAGTTGTATCTTGTCGCCAGATCGAATTTAGAAAACTCCCTTCGGGCTGGAGGAAAGCAGTCCAATGTGCCGGTGAGAGATGTGTTGGCTCGGTTAGACCTTGATTACATGTCCCAAATATATGTTTTCCTTAAAGCTATCGATCTTCGAGTGTGATTGTTCATACATCCTTTTCCCCTCCTTTTCGTCCTTCGCGAGCTATCGGTTCCCTTCCTACTAACATTAGAATAAGTTAAATTGTAAACACATATTAAATGTAAGGATAGTTTTAAGAATTGAGTGTGAAGTGTCAGTGTGAATGAGAATGTGAATGTGAATGTGAATGTGAATGTGAATGTGAGTGCGAGTGTAAACACACATCTCCTTACATCCCATCCTTTTCCTAATGAAAATGTGTCACCCTTCTAAACTCGAGTCGACCGCGAGTAATCGGTTTCCTATTTCATTAACCATAGAATTAAGGAAACAACATGTTGATATATGCTAGTTGAAATATAGTTAAGAGTTTGGCTCCATTAAACTTATGTAACTGAGCCTGTAAAAATAATCGGATTAATAAAAAAAAAAAAACATTTTTAACAGCAAACCGGAAGTTGCGATATACTACCAAGATTATATCTCATACTATGGAATCTACGTTCATATATTGTTGATGAAACATGGGAGAAAGATCATGTGTATGTTTTGAAACGGAACTGTAACTAATTAAATTAAATTAATCATTAATGTTCTACAGTCCGAAATAGTAAAAAGTCAGGTGTTGCTACGTCACAAAAGTATTTGACTGACAACAAGCCAATCTAACTATAAAATATTCTCCATCTGATGATTCTTGTTGGAATTTTTTTTAATTTTAATATAACATCGTTAAATGTTGTGTGCTTTATTCATGAAAACGCAATAAAAGTGTTTGTAGTGAGCCAAAATGTTGTTACGTCACACCGGAATGGATCGTATACTTTTCGTGACGTAACAACAACTTCTTGAGGCAGTTGATACTCCTCTATTTGTGGACCGATCTCCACCAAATTTTGTGGGTTGTTGACCTTCATTGTTTGCTCAGAGAAACCCAAGTAGAAAAATGTTTGAACCTATGTTCATCTGATAAACTAAAAAAATGCTCTATTTTCAAATGTTTTTCAAATGCTTGTTTCTCATAAAGTACAAAATGAAACGTAGGTCTACCCACGGCTCTTCAAACAAGCATTTAACCACCCATTCAATGGTATATAGATTGCTAGCAGCTTTTGCAATTTCATCCGTATTTACACTCGTTTTCCATTTGCATTCGTGCATTTGTATTCCGAATGCAGTTGCATTGAAAAAAACGGAACTGAAGCGGTGAGAAAAAAGGTTTCATGATTCAAGCACCGATGTTGACTCCAAATTGCCCAGAAACACGCACGTTGGAATAGTCGATGATTTACGTTCGGAGTTCACAAAGTTCCAAAAGGATTTCGGCGCAAGTTGGTCCGAACACGCAAGACATGCGATTCGTAGAGAGCCGAATTGAGTTTTCTATAGGCGCTGCAAGTACGATGAATGTTGCGTTTAGTTTCAGTGGTTCGATGACGAAGTAGTCTCAAGGCGCGTCCACATTATGCCGAATGATGCCGATCGGCCAGTACCAGGCGGCATATTCGGTTCGTTATGTAATGTGGACGCCCCATCGGGTGCACGAAGCCGTCACGAACACACGAAGCACAATGTCGTCAACGCTAATTTACTTCGTTTTGTTTTGGTTCGACTTTCTCGAACCGGACCCATTTGTTTCGGGTTGGATTCGGTTTGATTCGAGTCGGTTTTCGGCACATCGGCAAGCCCGGACGGTACGTCCACATTTATTCGGCTTTACCGGGCGGCCAAGACCGATTGGCGTAATGTGGACGCGTCTCCAAAAGCCGCAGGAGAGGAGAGTTCCAAGCTGGAAAGATATCAGGTTTTCATCTCAGAGTGTTGTCATTAAGCCAATTGCAAATAAAGTGGCAAAACTTTGCAGCGGCTGTTGAGCAAGGTCAGATGATTCACAGTCAGCACGGTCCTCACAATATATTAGAGTTGGTGATAAGAATAGTAGCGGAGTATGATGCAGATCAATAGGGAGCAATGGGCACATCGCCAAAACTGCACTGCAGGTTCTTACTGGGCGAAATACTGTTATTAAAAATATCCTCCATTTGATACTGAAATAAAAACGTACCGACAAGTTGAACATCTGTAGTGTAGACGCAACAGACAAATGATGGGAATACCCAATGGCACGTTTACATTAGGAAGATCTATAACTGTAGTTATTCACGCGACAATAGATGTAAACGGGTGAGAATGTACAGGGTGGCGCATAAGTTACGCAACCGATTTACACAAACAAAAAATTCGTATAAAAAAAATTCTCACGATACAAAATATTTATTCTCGAATAAAAAACGATACAAAGTCGACAACTGAACAGCTGAGGAACCAACACGCTCGATAGTTGCAGCGCGATCGTTATTTTTTTCCTTCACAGAGCGTTGCGTGACTTATTCGCCACCCTGTATATGATACACTTCTTCGAAGTATTTATAACCACTATGAATAGAATAAATTCAGGCATATGTAAACGCTGGTGAATTTCTCATTGGTGAGAAATTACTTTAGTGGGATGCAGTTCTACTTCAGGTGAATGTGAATTCACCGAAAATATAAATATATGCATTATATAAGTAAGATAATTCCTCTAAGAGAGGGGGAGAAGTATCTAACCATCGTAAAAACATTTATTGTACACTTAAACCTTCACATGCCAAATTTGGTTTCGTTTGCTTGATTAATTCTCGAGTAATGCAGAAATTTATGTTTCAATTGTATGGCAACCCCCTCTTAGAGAGGGGGGAGAAGTATTTAACACCCGCAAAAGAATTTATTGCACCCTTAAACTTTCACATGCCAAATTTGGTTTCGTATACTTGATTAATTCTCGAGTAATGCTGAAATTTGTGTGTCATTTGTATGGCAGCTCCCCCTTAGAGAGGGTGGTGGAGTGTCTAACTACCATAGAAACATTTATTGCACCCTAAAACCTCTATATGCCTAATTTGGTTTCATTCGCTTGATTTATTCTCGAGTATTGCAGAAATGTGTGTTTCATTTGTATGGCAGCTCCCCCTTAGAGAGGGTGGTGGAGTGTCTAACTACCATAGAAACATTTATTGCACCCTAAAACCTCTATATGCCTAATTTGGTTTCATTCGCTTGATTTATTCTCGAGTATTGCAGAAATTTGTGTTTCATTTGTATGGCAGCTCCCCCTTAGAGAGGGTGGTGGAGTGTCTAACTACCATAGAAATATTTATTGCACCCTAAAACCTCTATATGCCTAATTTGGTTTCATTCGCTTGATTAATTCTCGAGTATTGCAGAAATATGTGATTCATTTGTATGGCAGCCCCCCCTTAGAGAGGGTGGTGGATTGTCTAACCATCGTAAAAACATTTATTGTACACTTAAACCTTCACATGCCAAATTTGGTTTCGTTTGCTTGATTAATTCTCGAGTAATGCAGAAATTTGTGTTTCATTTGTATGGCTTCATATGTAAGAGATGTTACACTGGAAAATATGAAAAAAGCACTAGTGATTTGGATCGAAGACTAAACTTAAAATATGGTTCCAGTTGATGCAATTTCAAATAAGATTTTAAAGATTTATGAAATACTTTGAAATCAGTCACCGTCGACTATTTCTGTTGGAAAAAAGATATCGATTACTGCAAACCATAAGTGGTTCGAAACATTTCTACAGAGACATTATTTGCATAACATAAATCTTTTTAAAGGAAATTTTGATCAACTTTGTTAAATTTGAAGGGGGTTTCAATAAAAATATACAATAAAAAGTAGATGGGTCTGGACCAGCCAGATAAATTCTTTTACATTACTTACTTTACATTTTTTACACTACCAAACAGCATGCTCGATATCATGATATCCTGGACCACAATAACATTGTTAGTAGCAAGACCTACACGATAAATCTCGGATTGAGCACGAATTGATTGTACGACATCCTGAACATCAATCTAATGAAATCTCTATCGACGTTTAAACTTTTGAGCCAGGCTCTCGTCAAATATTAGAGTGAAACCATCCAAGATCTTCCCCAAGATTTTTTTTTTCATTGATTCTGCCAACTAATAAATGCCTATTATCGTGGAGGCGATCTGGCGTAGTGGTAACATCCATGCCTCTCACGCTAAAGGTCACGAGTTCAATTCTTACTCCCGACATTCTTCCAAAAATGGAAGTAAAAGTGACGAGCCTGCCAAATGAGTTGAAAATCACTATAATACAGATAAAAAAATGCTTATTATCGGCCAATCGAGGATAATTCATAATACGCATCGACTCACATTGTGAGCTAACGCCGAATTATAGACAAAAAGATTACTCGTTGCGTTGTGGGTGAACCGAGTGGATATAAATATCGAAATAACATACCTATTTTAATCGTCAGTTTGTTGACTTTCTTTACTATACTCACTGTTCATGTTTTAAGCAAAAAAAAAGCTGGACGACCAGGTCAAAAATTTGAAAAAAACCGTTTTTGTCGTTTTCTCGCAATTGCGTCAAATTGGGGTTTCTCAAACCTACGATTCATTTATTCGAGGAAGAAGAACGATCGAAAGGCGTACCGAATTTGTGAGTTAATATGATAACCTTACCAAACATTGTAGTAACACTAGAACTACCGACAGTTTTTATATACTTTCAAGCTGACCCGGCAAACATTGTTCTGCCATATAATTTCTTTCAAGAGAATATTTTGATTGGTGAACATAACGAATACATTTCAAGAGATTTACATAACATACAGTTCAGATCTGTAAAATTGATGCATAGTCATTTTTTAGAATTTTCCTATGTATCTCAAATATCCTCCAAAGTATTCTATCAACCTAATTTGGGTGAAGACAAGCTCAAAAAATATATAGATGACTCAGATTTGATCAGCCGTTCTCTCGTGATGGTGAGTTATATGTACGTGGGAAAAACCTTCTTTTATACATAAAGATTTCTACCAAACCGATCACTTTCAGAATACATTCATGTGAACGAATGATACTACCGATCATTTTGCTCGGTTTTGATAAACATTAAATTTCTAGCATTACGCTTGAAAGTATCGGTGTTTTGATTTTATTCCCGAACAAAGATATTAAAGAACAATTATTACACATAATAACCGGCTTCCACCCTCGTCATGAGCAACAAGTTGTGCGAAGACTGCCGAGATGTTCAATTTGCTCCTGTTAATTCGTATAAATTATCCAATCTACTCGGAACAAACTCCCGCTCATTATTCATAATCTACCGAGCGAAGTGCAATTTAACTAAACTTTTCCACTTGACTCCAGCGCACGAACTCCGCTGCAGCTTGTGCGCTCGTCCCGCGTTGACCCAGGAGCTTCCCCATTCAGCAATTGGTTTCCATTACCGCTCCAGACACGTAGATTTGGTAGATGTGCTGGAGCGGTTTCGTATGCTTGCGGTATCCAGAGACACGCTGTTGCGAGTCTCGCTTTTATCACTATCACGAGTTATTATCAAGTTGGTTTACATTGAAGAAAATAAACTGTGAAGGAATTGCATGTTTGGATGATCAATTTCTGGTTGACAACGATGAGATAATTTGGAACACTGAGCTGGAGTGTGACCATCTTCCGGAAGAAGCCATCCATACTCAATGAGTAATTAGAGCGAAAGCAATTACACAGGAACAGAATGACAAACGACGATGTTTTCGGTCCCGCAGTAATCCCTGCCTGGAATGCATCGAGAGATACTGATTTAACGAGATATTGTTAAATGGAATCAGCCATCGTGAAAAACTGCGAACTCTGGTACTATTAAAAATTCAAAGTCACGCCCAAGGTCGCTGTCAAACTTAAGGGAGGGCGGGAATGTGGTGGCGATAGTACAACTTTTTTTTTCTTGCCTTCTGTAACTCATTGGACAGTAGCATAGCTGCTGCAGCCGTGTAAAACCACTTTTTCCATTTTGCTACCAGTTGTCAGCTGAATTGCGAATGCCTCTGGCGATTCCCGGGGAAAGCATCCTCGGATGTTGCTGGCGGGATGGATGGATGGATGGAACAAGGATCCAGCGAAAAGAACTAGTTCTTGTTAAATTTTTCCACCCAACCGCGTCGTGAATGAGCTTCCGAAGATGTGGCCGAAAGGGAGGAGGAGAAGGAGAGCGGTAGTGACTTTGCGAACAAGTTGTTTCTCGAGACCGCAAACCGTCAGTCCATGTCCAATGAGATGGGGGATGTTTGACGAGAAATGAAATGAATATCTTATTTTCTCGAGGTTTCTCCGTGCTCCGTGCAGACACGAGATGCACTAACAGTAGCAGCAGCAGCAGCAAAAAAAAAAAGAATACGGACAGCAATTTTCGTTAAGGGCGGTTTGCCTTAATGATATGACAGTTCCAGACGCTTTGGCAGATGACAAACTCATGAAAAGTGACGAGTAGCAGTTTATTTGAAACGAAGAGCTACATTTCCACTTAGCCTGGTTGTATAACTATCCGACAGAAGCAGAAATCCACGGCGCCAGAATGATGATAGTTCAACCGCATGGCACGAACCCAGACCCAGACCGGTATCGACATTGATCCAGGCGAGACATGATTGCAATTTGTTTCCACACACGAGGCGCGGGCGGGTGGCCCGTGTGTTCGTATGGCTGCATGCCTTGTTTGTCTCGGCCAAACAGCGGACAGTTGGCGTAATTGAATTTAATTGTCCCGAAAAATTGACCAAACAAAGCGAATCTCTCGTGTCGCTCTTCCCGTCCGGTCCTGGTGACCGGATAGTATTCGATGGCAGTGCAACATACCGGAAAGAGGGATTAATAATCGCCCCATTCCCCCTTCAGAACATCATTCGCATGAAGCGGACGGCTGCAATTTAGATTTTAATATGTCAGACGGATTGGAACATGCTTTTGCCGTGTAAGGATTAGGTCCGCCCAGCAGAACAATGAACGCATCGAGAAAGCGTGGCCGGTCTGTTGTTTTGATTGTTGAAATCTCGTGTGACTGTTCAAAAGGTCCTATGTAACATTCACGTCAACTCGAGAAACATGAAGTTGAAGACTGGAATATTGTTCCGTGAATTGGTTCAAAAGGAATCGATCTTTATCACTTCTTTTACCATTAGCAGTCAATAATAACTGTGAAAAACCTATCATAACTGTTGTTATGTGATTTTAGTTTGAAATCGAAACCTCCGAGTTGAAAATGTTACATTGGACGTTTTGACTGACCGCTTTGTACACCGGACAAACTACGTTGCACGATGAGAATTTGAAAACATCTACTAAACAGCGATCTAAATACTTACACTTCGTGCTAAAGGCAGATCATTATTTACATCACTCGTTGAATTGCACTTAAAACGATATCAACACTCGAATAACAAAAACTCAAAATGACCGAAGTACGACTTTGCGTTGTTTTGATTGAATTGTCAGTTCGAAAGTATCGAGCATCAAAGGAAAGTGGCGTCCGATTTAACATTCGGGTGCTTAAAATTCGAATCTGTACATTGGACATTTTTTGTATCGATGATAAAAAGGTGAAAAGGATAGATACTTGAACGATTGTTTTCACAATGCATTCAATGATTGAGATCTAATAGTGTGCATCCATAACCTCAATTTGTTTACATCGGTTACTTAGGACCTTTTCAAAAGTTACGCGAGAAATATTTTTATCTGAACTTTTCTAATACACTGTATCGAAAAATTGTCCGTATGACAATGATAAATAAATGATTGATCAAACATATGTAAGTAATCAATAGAACATTACATTCTGTCAAATATAAAAGGTACACCGGGGTAAGTTAAAACGATTTTTTCGAAGTTCAACTTGAAAGTTATCTTAAAAAATGAAAGTTATCTTAAAGTTATCTTCAAACGCGAACTATCATGAGTTTATTGTACGGTTTTGCTTCTCGAACTGATTCATGATACACTAAATTGAAGGAATTACACATAAACAATTGCAAAAAAGGGGTTTTGGTACACGTGAGATGTGAAAGAGTAGTCTGATATACGCAAAATGAACACCACATACTAGGAATTAATGTCCGAAACAATAACATCAAGAATACTATTTTAGACGCTTTCAGAGCCACTCAGAGTAGAGCCACTAATAAGGTTTATGGGATCATTCAAACATCCAAATATTACGTAACGCACCCAAAAAGAAAGGAGGAGATGGCTTGTGAAAACTTGTTTAGAAATAAATCCAACTAAATCTGAACATTTTTCTGCAAATGACCAATACATGTTACATGTTATGTTATGTAGAGAAGAGGGAGTCTAAATAGTAAAAAAAAATACATTACGTAATATTGAAACGACCCCTTGTTGAAAAATTAAAAAGTAAAATTGAAAAATAATTTTACTTTTATCATGTCTGTGTTTTCATAAATTATGTAGAACATACTGAGGAACGAAATATGAATGACCTTTTTTTTATTTATCATCATTCATTCATACAGCAATCACAGCAATGTTTCAAAAATAGTCGATTTTTACTGGTTTCAACTTACCCCAGAGTTGAAAAAAAATGGGGTGAGTTTCAATGCTCAGAGCTATACGGAAAAAGATTTTTCAGTTTAGTTTTCAAAACCACTACACTTGATTATCCCTGTTTGATTACCTAACGTGCGATTCTGGCGATATTTTTGGAAAATTCAGTGGACCGATTGAGTCTGCGCGCAAAAATGTTTGTTATGATTTCACGGACTGCCCCAGTGTACCTTACCGGAAATTTGTAGTTTTGAATCTTGCCGTTGAACATTTTTAAATTTTTAGTTTTTACTGTCGGTGATCTGAATATCAGTTATAAGCCTGAATATCAGTAAATTTCATCGCAATCAAGTGACTGAAGACATGCTTGAACGATCAAATTCTGATTCCACGTTCATCCAATGCATAATTACTGGCGACGAGGCATAGGTATGACTTCTTCAAGTTTCCAAAACTCAAATTACCGCTTCGTGGGACCCGTTTTAACGGCATTGAAGACACAAAAACGAATTCGCTGTGAGAACTGAAGGCGATTTATGCATATAGCTCTAAAAAGTGTTTCGAAGGGGCCAACTTTGCATGCGATAATATTAATCTAGATGATAAATGAAGCATTGTCTTCAAAACACAAATTTCCTATATGTATTTGACAGAATGTAAATTCATTTCTTCAAATAGTATAATATTTTCTGATATGAAACAATGCCAAATTAATTCTAATGATAGAGTTTCGCTGTAATTATGCTGTGCTTCAATTTCTTCAACTTGAAGCCTATTGGACTGCTGGGGTAAAGTTCTCCTCCTTATCTAATCTATTGGGTCAAGGTGATTGTAGAGGGAGCTAAAACATTGACTTCATTTCGATTCATCTTTGAAGGACGATTCTAACCGAATTCGCTTTTTGAATAAAGCCCAAACATGCCGAGATACTTCACTCGGACCATAGTTAATCTAACATGTTTTCGGTAGCGTTTTCACTGAAAGCACGCTAAACCATAACATTTTAAGACCCAATTTGCATGACACCCTAATGAATACGTCAGACTTAAAAACCTTGCGATAGCAGCATCTTTACTGATTCAAAATCTTTTCGATTTTTTTTGTTTCATATAACCAGAAAGGCTGGAATCGTGTACGCCATGGCACATTTTTTTTGAACCCTCTCATTCCATCAGCTTTTATCAATTCTAGTTATAATTTTTTTTTCTCCGCTCTGTTTTTATTTTATTGTTAAAAGATAGATGAACAAATAATGATATAATGGACATCAAAAATATTCTTTGTTTTATTTTTACGGAGCTCGGAAAACGTCCGAAATTCGTGTATCTACACTATAATACCCTCTTAAAACTTATACCTATCGTTTTCTCTTATTTTTAGATAAAATTTAAGATAAAATAGTTCCTTCCGTTCTATTCAAACCCGATAACCACCGCAATTTATCTTCAAGAAAAGACTATTTTCCCCAAAATATATACATTGAAGCCGCTTTTACGCAGTTGATACGTGCCGCGTAAGTTGCGCAATCCGCGTAATGAACTTATATTGACGAATTTCATGCCAACTCGATTGACCGTTGGCAGCACCATCTAGATAGCAGAGAAACTCTCAAAAAAATATATGAATAGCCCTTACAAATTCCAACAAGTCGTCCATACGTTGAAAGGTGGGCACTTTTACAGGGAAAAAGTTTTTCTAACAACAACTTCTTCATGTTTTCTTTGAAAAAAATACAACTAATCCTAATTTGGTTCAGAGTCACGATAGCGATATAATGTGTTCAACAAAGTTTTAGCTCTTATTAAAATATGAACTTTCATCAAAGACGTCAACTTTCAATCTTTTTTAGTTTCTAGAATATAAGCCATTTTTATAGTGAGACTCATGGAAAAATTATGTTTTACTCGTAACATTTTTATGTGTAAATTCTCGCGTTTGACATATTCTCGACATATTTCCAATTAAAAAAAAAAGTTACATAAACATAAATAATTTCCTACATTTCATTCGTGGACTAAAATTATGTAGGCCTAATAGATTTTGTGTTAAAAACTTTTGAAATGTTCAGTTTTTTCACTCTTTTTCGGAAAATCTTAATTTAATAAGTACGAGATCTACAAAATGTTGGTTTAGGAATGAAATATAGGAATATATTATTTCTTTCTTTAAAAAATATTTAACAAATTAAAAAAAAAAATTTCAAAGAAAAAAAATATTTTGAAAATTCTGGAAATATTTATATAAGTTCCACTTACAATTTCGAACAAGTCACCTATACATCGGAAGATGGGCACCTTTGCAGAGAAAAAGTTTTCCTAGCAACAACTTTTTCATGTTTTTTTTCGAAAAATTACTATTAACCCTCTACAACCCAATCCCGCCTTTAGACGGGCTTCGCGGATTTCCTTTTCAAATTATTCAGACATTATTTTCAATGTTCACCCCCACTAGAACGTCCTTAGAATATTTTCATCAATCACACATACACATTGGTTTTATGCTGATAGCTTTCTGCTAGGAGTATTTTATGTGGAAAGTCGGAAATTCGAGATAAAAGTGGAATAGGTTTTTCAGACAAATAAAAAATTTGGGTCTTAGAGGGTTAATGTTTGACTCGTAACATTTTTACGTATAAATTATCGTGATTTACATGTTCTGAAAACTTTTTTCTATTTAGAAACATGTCAAGAACATGTCAAATGCCAGAATTTACACACAAAAATGTCACGAGTAGAACATATTTTTTTCATCAGTCTTCTTTCAAAAATGCTTTATATTCTAGGAACTATGAAAGATATCAGGTTGACGTGTAAAATCAACAAAAGTGTAAAATTTTGTTGAATGCACTATATCGCTATCTTGACTTGAAATTAGGATTAGTTGTAATTTTTTCAAAGAAAACATGAAAAAGTAGTTCTTAGAAAAACTTTTTTTCAGTAAAAGTGCCCATCTTACAATGTATGAACGACTTCTTGGAAATTGTAAGGGCTATTCATATAATGTTGAGAATTTAAAAAAACCTTTCTGAGAAAAATGAATTTTAATTTTTGAAATATGTTTTTAGCGATTTTTTTTAATTGGCCTTTTTTAATGAAAATTTGAATAATTTCCTACATTTCAAACTTTGACCAGAGTTTTTTAGGTATCATAGCTCCTAAGTTATTTTTTTTTGTAAAAAATAAAAAAATGGCCCTTTCCAAAAAGTATTCTTATTCTTTTTTGAAAATTCAAGTATGCAAAGTTGCTTAAACGACCCATGTCTTTGAGAAGTTTGGATGAAATTCGTCAATAGGCCTGTGCACGCTTTGGGTACTCTATATAATACACTACTTTACGTCGTGAACCTTTCAACCTTTTTTACGCAAAACGTTTATCTTCGAATAACGGACTGGTATCAACCAAAGAACACAGAAATTGATCGTGATCGACCTCTCTCTTTCGCGCATTGGGCAAACAATCCCCCTTCCGCTTTTTTCCATGTTGTTTTCATATACCGCTCTTAGTGACCAAACAAGCTCACCTATTAACATAGACCCGCCTTGATGTTTTCTACGCTCTATCTGTATTGATTGTGACAGAGATGCCTGGGCCCTGGTGCGAGTCCATCACTTTCGTTTAGTCAAATGTGATCATACAGAAATAATTTCCTCCAGCGGCATTCATTTGTTATAACATGCTGCGAATCATGACATAAATGAGAACTTTGCTACGGTTAGCACTTCTCGATATACAAGCATGCGAACTAGAACGTCATGATCGCTTTCGGTGCGAAATCAATTACATCTCGCAGGCGCCGAAAATATGTTTAAGTTAAACAACGAGCAAACAAAAAAACATGTTGACAACAGTTAGGCCAGTTAGGAATCTAGGTTACACCAAAATACTTAAAAAAAGTTTGAAGTTTGAAGTATCCCCTCCTCTTCCTCGAGAAAATATGTCTCAATATGACCGCGAGTAATCGGTTTCGTATCCCATTCATCATATAATTAAGTAAAATTATTAAAATAATTAGTTTTGAAAAACATGGTTTAGAGTTTGGTTCTTTAAAACCTTTATAACTGAGCCTGTCAAAATAAGTGAATTAATAAAAAAAATGGAAAGGGCTTTCAATGCTTCGAATGTCACCAAAAATGTCCTTGAAATTTTTCCATTTGGAAAAATGGAAAAATTTGACGTCCAGTAGTTTAGGTGAAAACAACACATGATTTAGGACACAGCTGCAAATCCGAGCCAAAAATTGACTGATTTGTGACTCGGCGCATTGTTGAGTAGAAGGGCACAATTTTCGAAATTTTGTTATTCGAGTCAAATTCGGCGGATGCTGGCCATCAAGTGCTTCAAACGATTTCCCAGATGGAACAAACCCCTTACAGATAATAGTTTGAGTCCAAGGTTTTATAATTTAGAAAAAAAAAATGATAATTGATAGAAGTACCGGTGAGTTGCTTCGTTTTATTCGTTTTATTAATGCTTTATTCTGCAAAAATTGTTACAAATTTTATATTCAAAGTATTGTCCATCGCTAGTCTCAACTTTTTCCCATCTTTCTGGAAATTCACGGATTCTTTTGCGGAAATAACCGTCGATTTGTCGGCTAACCACGAATCGATCCAATTTTTGACTTCATCAAAATTGGAGAACTGTTGGTCGACCATGCCATGTTGCATCCATCGAAAAAGGCAGTAATCGGACGGAGCAATGTCTGGAGAATACGGCGGGTGGGATAGGACCTTCCATGCGGCCGAGCATTGCCGTGCTGCAAAATCACTTTATCGTGTCTGTTCAGTCCCTGAAGAGAGAGAAACATTGGTTCGCAAGTTTCACCCCACCTCCTTTTGGTGATTCTCCGGTCACCAGGTATAGCAGTCTAGCAGCAAGGATCACATGAGTATTTTTCCAACCGCAAAGCAGCAAACAACGAAAGAGAGAAGTGAAGCAAAACGTGTGTTTTTTGTCATTTGCCCAGTTAGTTCCTTCCGGAACTGATTCCCGAAAGTGTTTCCGCTGAGAACTTTAAGTTCAAGTGTCCAGAGGCACGTTTCCCCCAGTGAAACGGTGCACCATCCGACCAGAACCTCCGCTCTCAAGGCTATCGAATCAACAGTGTCTTTGCTCGTATTGTGGCCGCAAATTCTTATTTCGTTTGTGACGGATTTTGTTCGAGTAAAGCCTCCAATTCTTCATCTTCAAACTTTTTTGGTGGTCCGAAACGTTCTTCGTCTTCCAAGTCAAAATTACCACTTTCAAACCGTGCAAACCACGTCTGACACGTTCGCTCAGTTGGAGCATGGTCACCATAAACTTCCACCAAAATGTGATTACTTTCCGCAGCTTTTTTCTTCATATTGAAGTAATGAAGTAACACTCCCCGCAGAAACATTCTCGTTGGTACGAAATTCGATATGGAAAAAACTATGTTGTTTACGCTTCAACTTTTTGACATATACTGAAAAATATATACTGTTGTAAAACCGAAAAAACTTACCGGTACACCTAATACATATAATAATGATTGTTTGATTACTGGAAACAATATACTAGGAAATATAAATTTTTAAATAAATTTCAATAAACATGTTTGCATCTTATCATGTTTTCTCACTATTTCTGGAATATACATTTCACATTTTACAGCTCAAATAATGGTTCAAGAAGAAACCACAATAAAATTCTCCAAAAACAAACGATCCTGATCGATCCCATTTCCGGGAACAGCACACCGCGAACGGCTGCCAATTTTCCGTATGGTTCACAAATCATCTCCGATCCGTTTGCATCTTCCGCTCACGTAATGCGAACCAGGTTGTTGGAACATACTCCACCACACGACTCGCGACTCGTTCGAAGATAGATCGGAGTTTCCCCCGGTGCGTTGCAACGTTGCGTTGCGTTGCGTTACATCCCCCTGCTTATCCTTCTGGCACGTGCTCTAATTTATTTTTATTACATTCGTTGCTCATTTGAATTTAATAAATCACAAATATTGCCCACCAAGCGCCCCACCCACGCGCCTCCGGGATGATTAAGTGGTCGCGGATTATTTTTACCTCGTTTGGTCGGCGAAATATCTTCGCAGCACACATGTTGAACGTAACGTGTTTGTGTGTGCGCGATGCTTTTTCCTTCACGGTAGTTTTTAATGCTTCTCACGTAGCATACGGAAGCGAAATTTTCCATCATGAGCCTATATTTTTGTTCGTGTCAGAAATTGTGGAACGTGGAATGAAGATATGGGTTTCCTTCCGCTCGGAGGGTTCGATCAGTGAGGAACTGTTCCGTTACGGATTTTTTTTTTATTATGATAGGCGTAGATCATAATTTTATGAAAAAATAAAATAAGAATTGCTCGGAAGTTTTTCTCGGTTGACTAGGAAACTGGTATCCATTAAAAGCTTAGCTTAGTTATACTTATTCTTGAAACTGAAACTGTTATGTGAAAAACACAGTTTAATTTGAAATCAAACACACAAACACACACTCTTTAAAATCAAATAAAGCTACCTCACCCCTTTTTACTGTGTTCTTTTTCAGTTCTAAATCATCTATCTCTTATTAGGAAATACTTTGAGAAATTAGGATAAAACAATGAACGAATTTCATTCCAACTCGTCTTAGGAGTTGGCAGCACCATCTCAGATAACAGTGAAACGTTGTAGGTGTAAAGACATGGGTCATTGAAATAACTTTGCATACTTGAAATATTCGAAAAAGAATCAGACTATTTCTTGGATAAAGGCAATTTTTTTTCTTAATATTTCACAAAAAAAAATATAAATATATATATGTTTTGCTCGTAACATTTTTGTGTGTAAATTATCACGTTTGACATGTTCTTGACATGTGGAGGCGATCTGGCGTAGTGGTAACATCCATGCCTCTCACGCTAAAGGTCACGAGTTCAATTCTCACTCCCGACATTCTTCCAAAAATGGAAGTAAAAGTGACGAACCAACCAAATGAGTTGAAAATCACTATAATACAGATATAAAAAAAAAAAAAAAAAAAAAAAAAAAAAAAAAAAATTCTTGACATGTTTCTAAATAGAGAAAAGTTAGCAGAGCAATTAAAATGCGATAATTTATGCAAAAAAATGTAACGAGTTGAATATTGATAGTATTTTTTCAAAGAAAAACATGAAAAAGTTGTTCGAAAAACTTTGCCCCTGTAAAAGTGCCCATCTTCCAATGTGTGGACGACTTGTTGGAAATTTTGAGGGCTATTTATATCTATTTTTTTCAGAATTTTAAAAGCTTATGTTATCGAGAAAAATGAATTTTAATTTTCAAAATTTTTTTTCAATTAAATTTTTTTCCAAAAATTTTTTTGGTAATTTTCAATGAAAACCAAAATAATTTCCTACATTTCCTTCTTTGACCAAAATGTTGTACCAAACTGAAATGAGAACAATGAAGTTTGACTTCTCGCACACCGAGTGGACAAATGTGGGCTCCCATTCCAATCATAAAATCTACCAAGATGTATATATAGAATGTTGTGGGCCTGATAGATTTTTTGTAGGTTTCTTTTAAGGCTTTGAGTTTTTTCAACTTTTTTTTCGAAAAATTTTAATTTAAAAACTATAAGATTTACAAAAAGTTGGTCAGAGAATTAAATGTAGGAAATTACTTAGGTTTTCATTAAAAATTATCAAAGAATTTTTTGGTCAAAAAAAATTCAATGTAAAAAAAATTTGAAAATTAAAATTCATTTTTCTCGAAAAAATATGCTTTTAAAATTCTGAAAAAATTGATATACATAGCCCTTAAAATTTGAAACAAGTTTTCCATACATCAGACGTGGGCTCATTTACATGGAAAAAGATTTTCGAACAACAACTTTTTCATGTTTTTCTTTGAAAAAATGCTATTAATGTTCTATTCGTTACATTTTTATGTATAAATTATCGCAATTTGCATGATATGCTAACTTTTCTCTATTTAGAAACATGTCAAGGACATATCAAACGTGAGAATTTACACACACAAATGTTACGAGCAAAACATTATTTTTGACGTAGGACTACGTCTTTCATTTCTATACTGGGGTGTAAGTTCAAACTTTCGAAAACGAAAGCGTTACGCCGGAGAACGAGATTTTGAGCGTTAATAGCTCTTGAACAACTGAACGAAATAGTATGATAAACACTTCATTCGACAGATAAAATGACTACGCGTTATATGCTTGTTACTTTTTGATCCAAAAATTTGTTTCAATAGCCCTAAAATTACTTTCAAAACAGGCTATTGAAATCAAAGCAAACGGTATATAAGCGAGTGCCGCTCGGAAATCCACTCAGTTATAATTGCGCAACGATTGAGGTACGATCGCTGGAATGGATGGATGTTTCCCTAACACAGACTTCAAAACCATGGAGCCAGGGGAAATCAACATTGCAAAACAGATTCAAGCTGCGGGTACTTTTGTACTCGCTTGCGTATCTGGAAACTGAATGTTTCCCTAACACAGACTTCGAAACCATGTAGCCTGGGGGAAATCAACATTGCAAAACAGATTCAAGCTGCGGGCACTTTCGTACTCGCATGCGTTTCTGGAAATCGGAATATTTCCTAACACAGATTCCAAAACCATGGAGCCAGGGGAAATTGCAATAGAAAATTAGATGCAAGCAGCGAGTACTAGTGTACTCGGATTGACTATGGATTTTATATGGCATGATATGGTGTAGTGGATATGATCTAAGTGGATATTATGTTACATATCGAAGAAATCACATTTATAAAAGCAGCGTTAGAAAATTATTTGTTTACGAATGCTGCAATCGATCGTCGTTATTGGGAAGTTGGAATTGTTGGGAAGGGGGTCTTATTTTCGTTATGTAATTCCGAGGAGGAATCCATTCCTTCTCAAGCGTTAATAATCCTGCTCCGGATCAACGATGATTCCTATTGTCGGGGCTTGGGGAGTGTGTACTATTTGCGCTGGGTATTTCCGAGGAGATGCGATTCCCCCTTCGAACGTTAATAATTTTTTTTTCCGGCTAAACGAAGTGGTATGATAATCACTTTATTCGAAAGATGAAACGTCTAAGATTTATATGCTTGTTACTTGTTGATTGCCAAGTCAACGTTAGTCCTACGTCCACCTTGCGGTTATATCAATGATATAACCCACTTCTAGTTTTTTCAGGAGTCTTCATACAAAAATGACTTATATTCCAAAAATTATAAAAGATGGAAAGTTGATGTCTTCGACAAAAGTTTTTACTTTAACAAGATCAAAAACTTTGTCGAATACATTATATCGCTATCTTGACTTTAAACAAAATTAAGATAAGTTGTATTTTTCAAAAAAAAACCTGAAAAAGTTGTTGTTAGAAAAACTTTTTCCCTGTAAAAGTGTCCATCTTCCGATGTATGGACGACTTGTTGGAAATTTTAAGGGCTATTCATACATATATTTTTGGGAATTTAAAAAAAAAAGTTTTTGAGAAAAATGTATTTTAATTTTAAGAATAACTTTTTTCAGCGAATTTTTTTTCCAAAAAATGTTTGGTATTTTTTGTGAAACAATTTCCTGCATTTCATCCTTTGACATGAATTTTGTAGCTATCATAGTTTTTATGTTAGAAATTTTTGTAAAAAATTAAGAATAAAAAATTGGATTTTTCCAAAAAGTAGTCTAATTATTTTTCGAATATTTCAAGTATGCAAAGTTGCTTAAATGACCCATGTCTTTACACCCACTACGTTTCACTGCTATCTGGAATAGTGCTGCCATCGGCCAGTCGAGTTAGCATGAAATTCGTCGATGATGAAATGAGAATAAGTGTGTTTCAACTGTAGCCAAATAATTTTTTTCCTCTCTCTGTTGGGAACAGTGATAGGATACATCGGACACAAAGCTTCACAATACACAATTCAAAATAATTACTAAATTACTATATTTACAATTATGTTCTTGCCTATTATCCTCAACAGCCAGATTCTTCACACGCCAAAATATAATTGATGTGAAGACGCCTCATTAACACTTCGATTGATTATGTCTTTGCGTCGAAAACATCGTTGCGCACTCTCCACGCGTTTGAACTGCTACTCAAGTTCACTCAACTCATGAAACCTGTACTTATATTTCAATTTAAGAATCACCACCCGAAAACAGAACTAGATTTGTGCGAGTTCAAGCACCTTGAGATGATTTGATTGATTGATAGGTACATGATTCAATCATATGAATTATACTCACGAAAATACTCGTAGAAGCCATCCTGGCGTAGAACTTTAGTCGGAATATGCTTCTCCAGACGGTTCCTATCACGCTGTCCGGTCGTTTTCGCGTGCTTGAATTCCAAGTGTATCTTATCGCCGTCGATGTATTTCTGTTAAAGATAGAAAAAAGATAGAAACAGATCAACATACCTAAAAAATCTCATTAAATCCGGCTTTGCAATAACAAACGGATCAAGTTGCTAACTATCTTCAAACTTCTCACCCATTCTCATTCATTGTCCGCAGACGACGAGGATGAAAAATTTCGCACCGAGAGGAAGAATAGAAGGAATTTATGAGATCGCCATCGCCGTCCGGACGTCCCACCCGTCAAGCTTCCGTTAAATGATATATTGAACCGACAATGGACACAATATTTTCCCGTTCTTTTTGGATGTATGGGGCGACGTGGTCTAGTACAGAACCCCCACCCCGCCCACGCCACCGTGTTCCACGGGCCTCACTCCAAACACACCTGTTGGCTGACGGCACTTCCCACACTCCGGGGGCTCCTCGGTGAAAGACGACTCGTTTATGGTTTCATACTGCCTGGCTTCCGGTGCTTAAAGATACCCGTTGAAGCTGGAGCTGGCTGAGACTGACGGCGGTGGGTTAAGGTAGAGTTGCTAACACGAAGTATGTTGAATGTTTCTACATGACAGCAAAAGCATAGTTTTGCACTTGAGGCGGAGGAATTTCTCGTATTTTGAATTTAGAATTTTGTTTGGTTTGAAAACATTAATTACAACAAGCGGAGTTTCGATTATTTACTTTTTGAAGAGTTAACTAAACACCACCACACTTAGTGATGGCTGTCAAGATTGTGAAGATAGATATGTACATCTTCCACTGTTGTTCTATCAAAATCTCATGAATAACAGAATAACAATATATAGGAATATTAAAAAAAAACGATTATTATTTTTTAGTACATACTGTTGGACCCATTGAAACCCCACGGACATACTTGTCCGTATGTATTAAGTTGTCCAAAAAGTTCTTACCGGTTTAAAAAATCATTTTGCCATCTTACATCTTATTGCCTATCTTACTAGATGTTTTGGGCCAGGACCGTTGCCCTTATTTCGTCGAATTCATCGACCGGTTGCTCGGTTTCTCGGTTAAAGTTCATACTAAAGAACTTCTTCAAAACGGTAAAAGCATGTTGCAGATGGAGATGCGATCAATTAAAGCGATTCTCGGAACCAAGCTGGTTTTAGATATCTGTAGTCAATCTGCTAATTCACGTGTCTTGCACCAAGGATTTTTCTTGACCAGTATCTCGAACCAATCTGGTCATTATCGGTTCAAACTTTCCGAACATCCCAGTATCAACGGATTGATACATGAATAAATAAAAGCAGATAAAATATCACCAAAGGCTACACAACACATTGTTCTCGAGCAAGCATCGGTACTTTTGAGTTGCTGAGAAATTCCACAATGACCAGATGATTTCACGCATGCAATACCACACGTGCCACGAACTGGTATGCGCAATCGAGGTTTTACATGATCTAATGCAAGTACGAACACGGGTAAAACGGGTCGCATTCTTGCTGCATAATTTTATCCCCAGCAATGACACAGAATCTTGCAATAATGATTTTATTCTACTACTGTTTAGATAGCACTCACGTTCCAGTGAAAACCTCACCTTCTCAATTTAGCATTACTTGCGTCATTGTCTAAGTAGAACTTCATTGAGATAACTATTAGGCTGTCAAAAAAGTCCTGCGGTATTTCCGCGAGGTGTCGTTGTAAGCGCGTAGTTCTAGTTGTATTCATTGTATCGAGTCATACTATAGCTGGTTGGAAAGGTATTATAATATAGTCCTTGACAGTGTTTTGTTTGGTTAAGTCGTTCGTGAGTTATAGTGTCGCAAATATGGAGCAAAATAAAGAGAAAATCCGACATATTTTACAGTACTACTATGACAAAGGCAAAAATGCATCTCAAGCTGCCAATAAAATTTGTGCAGTTTATGGACCCGATACAGTTTCCATTTCCACCGCACAACGATGGTTTCAATGTTTTCGTTCTGGTGTAGAGGTCGTCGAAGATGCGCCACGCTCCGGAAGGCCTGTCGTCGAAAATTGCGACAAAATCGCTGAATTAGCCGAGAAAGACCGGCATAGTAGCAGCCGTAGCATCAGCCAAGAGCTGGGGATAAGTCATCAAACCGTTATTAACCATTTGAAGAAGCTTGGATTCACAAAGAAGCTCGATGTATGGGTGCCACACACGTTGACGCAAAAAAAAACATCTTTGACCGTATCGACGCATGTGAATCGCTGCTGAATCGCAACAAAATCGACCCGTTTCTGAAGCGGATGGTGACTGGCGATGAAAAGTGGGTCACTTACGACAACGTGAAGCTCAAACGGTCGTGGTCGAAGCCCGCTGAAGCGGCTCAGACGGTGGCCAAGCCCTCATTAACGGCCAGGAAGGTTCTGCTGTGTGTTTGGTGGGATTGTCAAGGAATAATCTATTATGAGCTGCTTCCCTATGGCCAAACGCTCAATTCGGACCTGTACTGGCAACAACTGGACCGCTTGAAGGTAGCACTCATGAAGAAGAGGCCATCTTTGATAAACATAGGCCGCATTGTCTTCCATCAGGACAACGCCAGGCCACACACTTCTTTGGTGACGCGCCAGAAGCTCCAGGAGCTCGGATGGGAGGTTCTTTTGCATCCGCCGTATAGTCCGGACCTTGCACCAAGTGACTACCACCTGTTTTTGTCCATGGCGAACGAGCTAGGTAGTCAGAAGTTAGCCACAAAAGAGGCCTGTGAAAATTGGCTATCCGAGTTTTTTGCCAATAAGGAAGCGAGCTTCTATAACAGGGGTATAATGAAGTTGGCATCTCGTTGGGAACAAGTCATCGAACAAAACGGCGCATATTTGACTTAAAACAGGTGATTGTAACTAATTTTATGAACAAATGAAAATGCAAAAAAATTACCGCAGGACTTTTTTGACAGCCTAATATGTCATTTGAACCACCTTGATTTGCATTATAGGCAGCAATACAAGTATCAGTGTACATTAGAGTGCCAATGAAAATGGTCATCCCTAATTTCAAAAAGTTAGCTTATTAAAAATGTTCACCACCTCGAAAAACCACCCTATGCCAAATATCTGCTCAATCGGACTTAAGGCAGAGTGGCACAAAGCGGTCAAAGTTTAAGTTTTTTGAAAATCGAATAATCACCCAAGGGAGGAGTAAAGGAAATCTAGGTTTTCGAAAAATTTTTGTTGATGCTAAATGTCTTAAAATTGCTTGAAACGTCGAGATCTAGTGTCATCTCGAAAAAAAATGTTTGTAAAAAATCGACACTCTGGGACAAAGTATTTTTTCGGCATGCGAAACTAAAAGTATGGTTTAGGGTGCCAATAAAAATAGTTATCTCGATTTTTCATTTGGAACTTGCTACGAAATATTGATTTGCACGATAATATATCCTTTGCAAAATATTAGCTCATTCGGACTTCATCTACTGGTATCACACGTTAAAATTTGATTTTTTTTTGAAAAACAAAAAAATCAGCGAAAATCGAGGTTTAAAAATATTTTTTGCTGCCAAATGTTTTAAAATTGCATTACTCGTCGAGATTTACAGTTATCTCGAAAAAAATTTTGTCCAAAAAAATGTTTTTGGCACTTGGTCGATTTTCCGTCTGAAAAATCGATTTAAAAAAAAAATTTTTAGATAACTGTAAATTTCAACATGTCATGCAATTTTTTTTATAAACCTCGATTTCCGGTGATTTTGCGGTTTTCAAAAAAACTCAAATTTGTACGTCTGCGAAACCAGTAAATGAAGTCCGAAAAAGCTAGTATTTTGCATAGGGTATGTTATCGTGCAAATCAACATTTCGTAGCAATTTCCAAATGAAAAATCGAGATAACTATTTTTATTGGCACCCTAAACCATACTTTTAGTTTCGCATGCCGAAAAAAAACTTTGTCCCAGAGTGTCGATTTCTGACAAACATATTTTTTCGAGATGACACTAGATCTCGACGTTTCATGCAATTTTAAGACATTTGTCATAAAAAATTTTTTTTCGAAAACCCCGATTTCCTTTACTCTCCCCTTGGGTGATTTTTCGATTTTCAAAAAACTCAAACTTTGAACGCTTTACGCCACTCTCCCTTAAGTCCGATTGAGCAGATATTTGGCATAGGGTGTTTTTTCGAGGTGGTGAACTTTTTTTTTCCAAAATATATATTTTTATAAAGGCTCATATGGCGTTAGCCTCACGGGGCCGGGAGTTCAATACTTTGACAATTTTTCTTATTATCTATTTTAGTAATATGTAACCGATTACTCGCGGTTGGCTCGAGGTTAGTATTACGAGTGTTTTCGTAATTGGGATGTTGCTGTCTCCAATGCTCTGTACGTGTGCCCGACACGGGATACTTCCTAATGGGATGCAGCTGACCATTAATCAGCAACGCCCCCCTAGTCTGTACCTCATATCTAGCGTGGTGCGTCTTTCTCGACTCGAGGAATCCAGGATAGAATGGTCACTAGCCGGCGCAATCATCAGTTCGTGTAGAGTTGTCATGAGCGGTACAACCTTTGGCTCTTGTTGAATGATCAGTGGACTGCACAACCTTTGGCCCGTGTGTCTGTAAAGAGTGTGTGTATGTATTGCCGCGACTAAGTAAAAGTTTATCGATCGGATAGGAGGGATATGAAACGGGGACACAACGAAGGAAACATCATTAAACGTTGACATCGGCGTTTCTGAGGAACAGGTATAGATGAAGCAGAAGATCAGGATCACGGCTACCTAAGATATCCCGGACGGGGATATCCGATTGTCTGCCTTTTGCTCTCAGTGCTCTAGAGAGCTGAGAGCGAGCAGCATGGAACCGGATACACGACCAGACAACATGCTCGATGTCGTGGTAGCCATCGCCACAATCACAAAGATTGTTTGCTGCGAGCCCATGTGAACACCCTCACCCTGCGAGTGGTGAACATTTTGTATAGGGTAACTTTTTGAAATTTTAGGGTCGATTTTTTCCCATACATTCATTGACACCCTAGTGTACATATGACGAACTTTTTTGACTAAAACCGACACCGAAGCGTCGATTAAAATTGTGACTATAGCCATTCGACCATAGGAGTCACCGGCATGGACTTCCTTTAAGGTTGTCTACTCAAAAGGATTGCTTTTTCGATGATTTCGGCTGGTATCTCATCAATTGCCTGTATGATATTGTCTTCCATGACCTCATTGCCACTGCATCAATCATTGCCAGCTCTTCGGAATAGAAAGACTCAAATTACACCATCTAGGCGGCCTTCAAACATGAACAATGCTCGAGTAAAAGTCTTTCTATGACGAAATTGCAGTCTAAGTTTTTAATTTTTTACTTTGACACATCTCACGCATCACATGTAAGCTATCAGTGATAAAAGTTCGCAAAACCAACCGTCTCCCAGGACATTTGCAACGTGTATGAAGAGGGTCTACCGTACGGAAATGGTTTGCAAAGTTCAAAAATGGCGACTATGACGTCGATGACACTCCTCTTCTAAATTCGATGAAGAATGTCTCAAATCATTTTTGAACGAGAAAGGCCGTCAATCCAATCGTGAATTGGCGAAAAAATGAACTGTGGCGAATATATAATTGATTATCTTATTGATATAATTATTGTTTTTTGTTTAAATAAAAGCTACACTACGAACTTATTCCCCAACCCGAATATATACCTCGAATAAGTGTATCAAATATATCCTCAACTTTTTACATCTATTTCCTCGTGAATAAATCTATCTATAGCTATAGATATACCAGATGGAAACACGCCATTAGGCAATGTCGTTGCTTGTTTGACAGTCGGAAATTCGTTTCATCCTAAAAATTATATTTCGACGAAATCCGATCGCCTCCCTAAACCTTGTGGGAGCATGAATTCATTAATGATTAACAGTTCTGCTGAAAAGTTCATAAGGTTGACGTTTAGATGGCTTCTCTTGCAAAAATCTACATGACTATCACAAAGCACCATCTTTCAATGGATACGTGTCAAAATTTGACAGCAACCGGTCGATTGAAAAAAAAATCAAAAATCAAAGAAAAAGATGGCAAAATTACATGAATCTGGCTTCGAGTTGCTTCCGCATCCACCGTATTCTCCAGATCTGGTCCCCTGCAGTCGCTTTTCTTTTCACAGACCTGAAGAGAATGCTCGCTGGCAAGAAATTCAAGACCGATGATGAAGTGATTACCGTAACTGAGACCTATTTTGAGGAAAAACCGAAAGAGTACTTTAAAAATGGTATCGAAAAGTTGCAAGATCGCTAAAATCGCTGTATCGCTCTCGAAGGCAATTATGTTGAATAATAAAATTGAATTTTGCGAAAAAATAGTTTTTCTGTGTTACCTTATAAACTTTCCAGCCGAACTGTTAAGTGACAAGCCTGATGGAAGACAAATGACTGCGTATGTCAGATTTACAGAATTCAAGATGGCCGCTATGAGGTATGGAATTTCAATCTTTCTGTTGTGAAGCACAGTAATAGGTGTGAACAGTAATAGGTGTGCAGAGAATCGCTGGGTAGAATGCTAAGCTAGGTTAAGATTTGTTGATAGATGAACACAAAAATTTAGGAAAAGACGCGATTTTTCGCCCATAAAAGAAACATTGGAACCCATTAAATATATAAGGTGCCACAGTGTATTGATTGCTAAGAAACCATTTAAGTTCTAGTCGCTACAAAGTATAGACTCATTTGATGCGGTTCGTCAGAACGAGCGTACGTTTCACTCACGGTTCTTTATGGCTCATAAATGCCACCACTCGGATGACAGCAGCAGGAGCCAACAAGTTTCAACGTTCCTGTCTCAACCTGAACGAAAGTATATAGCGCGCGTTCCTCGCTCCTGCCACAGCACGTATTAATCCACCATTTAGCAAGCAGAAGGAGTTAAATTAACAGTTCTTTGCAGAACTATGTTTCCCGATGTAAACTTGCAAATACAAAAGTCCAGAGACAAGTTCCCACTGGAGAATTGCTATCATCCATCGATACAGCACACACAGTGATGTAGTTTTGTATTTTTACATCACACGCACACATTCTGTTGCCGTTTTGTGGAACATTTTATTCTTTTATTCTTTTATTCTTTTATTCTTTTATTCTTTTATTCTTTTATTATTTTATTCTTTTATTCTTTTATTCTTTTATTCTTTTATTCTTTTATTCTTTTATTCTTTTATTCTTTTATTCTTTTATTCTTTTATTCTTTTATTCTTTTATTCTTTTATTCTTTTATTCTTTTATTCTTTTATTCTTTTATTCTTTTATTCTTTTATTCTTTTATTCTTTTATTCTTTTATTCTTTTATTCTTTTATTCTTTTATTCTTTTATTCTTTTATTCTTTTATTCTTTTATTCTTTTATTCTTTTATTCTTTTATTCTTTTATTCTTTTATTCTTTTATTCTTTTATTCTTTTATTCTTTTATTCTTTTATTCTTTTATTCTTTTATTCTTTTATTCTTTTATTCTTTTATTCTTTTATTCTTTTATTCTTTTATTCTTTTATTCTTTTATTCTTTTATTCTTTTATTCTTTTATTCTTTTATTCTTTTATTCTTTTATTCTTTTATTCTCTTTTATTCTTTTATTCTTTTATTCTTTTATTCTTTTATTCTTTTATTCTTTTATTCTTTTATTCTTTTATTCTTTTATTCTTTTATTCTTTTATTCTTTTATTCTTTTATTCTTTTATTCTTTTATTCTTTTATTCTTTTATTCTTTTATTCTTTTATTCTTTTATTCTTTTATTCTTTTATTCTTTTATTCTTTTATTCTTTTATTCTTTTATTCTTTTATTCTTTTATTCTTTTATTCTTTTATTCTTTTATTCTTTTATTCTTTTATTCTTTTATTCTTTTATTCTTTTATTCTTTTATTCTTTTATTCTTTTATTCTTTTATTCTTTTATTCTTTTATTCTTTTATTCTTTTATTCTTTTATTCTTTTATTCTTTTATTCTTTTATTCTTTTATTCTTTTATTCTTTTATTCTTTTATTCTTTTATTCTTTTATTCTTTTATTCTTTTATTATTTTATTCTTTTATTCTTTTATTCTTTTATTCTTTTATTCTTTTATTCTTTTATTCTTTTATTCTTTTATTCTTTTATTCTTTTATTCTTTTATTCTTTTATTCTTTTATTCTTTTATTCTTTTATTCTTTTATTCTTTTATTCTTTTATTCTTTTATTCTTTTATTCTTTTATTCTTTTATTCCTTTATTCTTTCATTCTTTCATGAAAATGGTATTTTCGAAACAAAATTTTGATGCAAAATTTTCATTTTTATGTCTTATAATTGCTCGGAACGTCGAGATTTACTGTGATCTCGAAAATTTAGGATCAAAAATTACCGGTCGTTCCAGAGTGTCGATTTTTGTGAAAAAAAAAAATTCGAGCTGACTGTAGATCTCGTCATTTCATGCTATTTCAAGACATTAAGCTGAATAGGGTGCATAGGGTGTTTCTCCGAGGTGCTTAACATTTTGTATGGGGTAATTTTTTGAAATTTCAAGGTAGATTTTCTCTCATGCGTTTGCACATTTGCACATATTCACATTGGCACCTTAATATCGATTTCCTCATCAGGTTTCCCACGGTTGAAAACTATCCCTTCCATGCTAATCGCAAGGGAGCCACGCTATAGAGACGACCCTACTGGCCGCGCATATCATACTAACTAACGTTCCTTCCCTCCCCGTGGTGACTGTAAGGAGGTGGCCGGCGTCATTATTGACTATTTAATGCTCAGATCACCGAAACTTGTACAATGTGAGCGGTTTGTTACTCCCAAGCGTCATTCAATGTGTTCTTTGTGCAATTTCGTTGCTTCAAGTCAACCATGGAGAGCAACTACGAAGTGTGCAGTCTACCCAAGCTACCCAAGAGAACGATTGGGAACCATTTTATGGGAAATATTCTCAATTATTCGTTTGTAACCATTTTCCCACAAGTTTCACATTCATCAAAAAGAGCGAGGACTCAATAGTGCACCCTAATAGACTGAGGGATTACAGAGTTAGTAAAATTGTAGCCACTATAATGACTATCATTCCAGTATCTTGGTAATAACCTCGATCAGCAATAATTCGAATACTTCGAAATTTTCAATCACCCATAGTCAACAATCTTACCCTAGAGCTGGTGGCGTGCCAAGAAGATGACAGCGTTCCACATCCCACGAATGAAAATAAATTGCAATATATTTCACATAATAAGACAATCTTTTATAATCTGATTTATAACCGATGGGGTGATGGAGGCGACAATGACAGTCCTCGGAGGATTCAGAGGGGGGGAAGTTTGGATTAGGTGGAAAACAGCTACCGGCCGTCATTACAATGTTTCACACTTTGTGGGGAGCAAATTAGACGCTGTTTGTTGCTTTCTTAAATAATATTAGCAATTTGAAGATTAACGATGATTGACATTAAAGACCAACATTGAGATCCATATATGCTGTCCTCGTAAAACAATATCAAATTACAGGCACGTTCCATAACACTGAATGAATATTCCTGCCCGTCATCTGTTCCGTTGAAAACAAAATCCAACTCAACACTAGAAAGTGTATCTCAAGAATGGCGATTCTTCAATTTCCACCTCACAATGTATTGTACCACTGGAACGTAAACTTCCGAACAAAAGAATTTCATTCCAAAATTCAGCAAACAAGCTGTTGCAGCTGTGATTGTATGCATCCTTTAACTGTGCACCTTCTTCTACACGACGCCATACTGCAAACACACACACGGAATGTGTGTGCATCTTTGACATCAAAACTCAATTTGCCTGTCTTCACGGAGCGCTGGAATGACACAGAACATCAGTAACTATCTCCGGGACGAGGTGAAGAAGCCTGGAATGGCATTACAATGGTAAACTGCAACACGCTTGATGTTCTTTTCACTTTGTTGCACCTGCGACTGGTATTCGAGCCAAAGGCTCCTGATATCTGATTTGGGAGTAAAATCTCCAAGAAAAGATACTTGGAACGCAACGGGAGGGGTTGTAGCCGACGGAAACCCTTACCGAGAATATTTCGAGAACATATCCAATTATTGTCATTATGTACTGTCATGCTCTGCCATGAAAATCGATCACACGCAAATAACCCAAGAAGCTTCAACCATGGAAACCTTCTTAACGTAACTTACCGCTATGCTAACCCGTGTCAAGCCACCGTCGGCGGGCGTTGCATTTGCATTCCCCGCCTCGGACATCAGCAGCGCCATGGCCCAAACCAGCAGGGCCATCGCCACCGTGGACAGCGTCGGACGACGGGAAACATGTGTGATTCTGGCGCAGATGAAAAATGTGCAATTCCTGGGCGAAAGAAGCAAAAAAAAACATAAAATGAAATAAGAACGAAAAAAACACTCTCACAGATTAGGTGTAGCCAGTTTACTAACAAAAGCATCGGTAGTCCCTCTGTGGGGGGAAAGAAGAAGGAGTAGTAGTAGTTCTCCCAGTGGGGAGGTGGTGGCACAAGCATGATTTATGTGAGAGTCCTGACCACTCACAATCGCCCCAAGGGAACGGTGTTTGGTATGGGGGAAGCTTGACGAGAGAAAACATTTGAATAACGAGATTTTGAACACTTACCGGTGTCGGAGATTTGCTCTGGATTCACTACCAAGAGTTCGGGACATGGTTTTTCCCCAGTTTTTATTTGTACTTTCGAGAAGTGTTGTTTCCACTTGGTATCGTTGGTATGTTTATCTTGGACAAGTGGGATGGATGTTGGAATTTTCTTATATTTGTATCCAGTTATTCGAGATTGGCTGATTCTTTTGTGCCACTGCAATTAAATTGGTTTCTGAAATATAAATGAGAAAACAGATAGTTTACTATAGATAGATTGATTACTGATTCGTATCGGTTGATATTATTGGTAACAAAAAATGTTATATCCATAACGTATCATAACCAAGTTATAAAATGATTTTAGAAAAGCTCACGCAGGAACCGACCTGGGCCAGACGGGAAGTCTCAGTTCGACCGGGGCTCAACATGCTAATGACATCATCCTATTGAGCAAGTTTGACAAATTGTAACATGGTTTAAAAGTATTAAGAATCATCTTCTATCGGAGTTGTTTCCAATGATATTCTCTACATCATTTTTGTGTGATTTTTGTTGGTTAAAACCGATTCAGAAGCATTAGCTACTAATCAGATTCGTAAAACTGAGTGGCCATTGGATGTCTCAGATGAAGAGAACCGAAAGAAGGATGCAGCATGTGTTGTGTATCGATAGAATAGGAATACTCTTACGCCTAAATGGCTACTGTGTAATATACTACATGAGAAAAATGCACACGATAAATTTGGTTCTGTTACAGCTGAATTGCTAGATGAGCCTAATAATGAAAATAAAAATAAACAGATGGGATAAAAAAACAATTATGGTTATATGAGTGAGTTTTTTATTATTTTAGAAAATATGTCTTATTTTTAATATCCCTAATATGATTTTATATCATTAGTTCCATGATAGAAATATTTCTTTTTTATTGAAACATATAGTTTGAAAATAGTGTGTCCCATTAACGCTTGCCTCTAAGCATTTTGCTAAGAATGTAATGTAATTAAAATAATAAGATTTTCATACAGAAAAGCAACCGTTTCGACGCAAACAATGTAGACGCATGAAATACAAATTTCTTTATGTTGTGATTCCACATGTTGTGATTTTACATGATTTTATCGAACACAACATGTATTTTTGTATTTCCATAACTGGTACAATTTCACATCTATGTACCAATTATCGTCATATCGAAAGCTGTACTGTTCCAATCATCGTCATACAAGAACCCCACGCTGTCTCGCTGTGCAATTGCATATCATAGGGCGCCCAGCAGAGTAGTGAAATAGCCAGCCGGGTGACGTCTTTAGAGAACCCCTATTGAACTGACAGGAGCCAACATATCGAGTATCCCACTGACATTTTCCCTTTGTTTTCATATGAATTGGGTATCCCACTGACAGTTCTGCTTGAGAATTTGCTAACGATCCTAGCATCAATCATAGCACCCGGCTGGAAATAGCACTATGCATGACCGATCGAAGTGCATGAGTATGGTGTAGAGTGATAAAATTAACACCATAAGGAATATATCCTTTTACTGCGTCCACATACCACTACAAACTCCGTTTTTCGAAGTATATTGTAGCGTAACTAATTGTTGTTGGAGATCGAGATGAAGAATAGACGGTGGGAAGATTCACGAGTTTTGGTTGTTTTAAACTTTGATTGTATTAGTAGCCACGAGAATAGGAAGTTCACATACCAGGCATAACAGTCAGTTGCTCAAATGGTACAAAATTGAATGTGTCAACGAATAACGTTGAAAGAGGATATAAAGAAAAAAAATTACATATTTCCAAAAAATATTTTTTGCATTACATTCATCATTTAAAAAATAAACAGAACATGTCACGAACTAAAATGTTTCATCTTTCTATATCAGAATTAGAACTCTAATGTCCACTATGTTTGGATTTTAACTTCATGGAAGTTTAATTACTTTTTTCGCAATGCTGAACACTTCATTCGTCTTAAACGAGGACGCAAGCGGAAATCTTTTCGTCTTAATCTAGGTCATATGGAGTCAATCAAATTTATTTTTCAAGTGCATTTTACACTAAAAAAAACTTGCAACCTTTTTCCCACGCACTGTCAAATGTATGAAATGAAATGAACAAACGATTCTGAAACTCTGACTTCGTTCATTTACGTTTTTGGTTGACGTATCGAGAAGTAAAATTGAGTTAAAATTAAGTTTAGAACACCTCATTAATACTGAAATTTCAGTTTCTGCTAAAATGTCAGTTGAGCCCTTATGATTTTGAACGCTACCATTGATTGAAGAAAAAAACTAGTTCGTTCATTTCATCTGATTATTTTCACTTTAAATATCAATACTATTCCTATGTAGTGGACTATTATAAGAAAAGTAACAAACATAAGCAAAATATGTGAACTCATAGATTTAAGAATCTTCCCACCTCACATTTTGCATCTCGGTTGTAGATACCGAACGATTTTGACGTAGGGCTACGTCTTGGGGTGTAGGTTCAAAGTTTCGAAAACGAGAGCCTTACGCTGATGTGCAAGGTTTTGAACGTTAATATCTCTTTGCCTGCTAAATAGAGTGGTATGAAAACCACTTTATTCGAAAGATAAAATGTTATATGCTTGTTATTTATTTACCCGAAAACCTGCTTTAATGGCATAAATTGTTTTGAAAACAGGCTCTGTGCCTGCTCTGAAATTCATTTAGTTGTGATTACGAACTAACTGAATGATGGTCTTGCTAGCTCAACTAAGCTTTTATCCCGTTTCTTCCCTGTCGCCGGACTGAGCGGAGCCTTTAACGAAGAACTCGAAAACTTGTTTTAATAGATTTACAATTGCCTTGAAAATAGGCAATTGAAATCACACAAATCTGTATATAAACTGGTGCTCGCTGAAACATTGCTCTCTCTGACCAATCCCGTTTCTATTTTGCTACCGGTCGGAAAAGAACCTGTAGAAAAAAAAACAGGAAGTGGGTTATATCTATGGTATAACCGCAAGGGTGACGTAGGACTATCGTTGATTTGTATGAAGTTGAATCTGAATTCATTATGAATGAATGAATATTTGGAGAACTTCGAAAACGAGAGCGTTACGTTGGAGGCACAAGGTTTTATGCATCCAATATTGGATACGGAAATATCCTACTGATGGGGAAGAATAATCTTCAGAAGCTATCCTGTTGATTGCGATTGATTGAAAAATCACAAAACCTAATGTATTTGGTCACAGTGTTACATGGATAGAAAACATTAAAATAAACTCTTTCATATGAATGTAATTTTAAATTCCCAGAGGAACTCTTTCACATGAATGTATTTTTAAATTCCTAGAGGAACTGGCAGATTATTTTCCGGATCTTTCTCGATCCAAACGGAAAGAATTCCGTGCGTGTATGTGTGTGTGTAGCGGCTGCTTCGAGATCTTCCCGGGGAACCGTTTGTAGCATCACTCTCCTCCTGATGGATTCCTTTCTGGCCTAAGGTGCACAAACAGGCTCTTGGTGACACTGTTCATCCGCGCTTTCATGATAAATGAAGAGCTTCACCACAACAGCGACAACATGCTCCAATCGCTGTTCAATTAGAACTGAGTGGATTTCCGAGCGGCGCTCATTTATATACCGATTGGTGATTTCAATAGCCTATTTTGAAAGCAAATTTAAGACTATTGAAACAAGTTTTTGGATCAGAAAGTAACAAGTATAGAACGCGTAGACATTTTATCTTTCGAATGAAATGTTTATCATACCATTTCGTTCAGTTGTTTAGGAGCTATTAACACTCAAAATCTCGGTCTCCGGCGTAACGCTTTCGTTTTCGAAACTTTGATTTTACACCCCGGTATAGAAATGGAAGACGTAGTCCGTCAAAATGACGCATCGACAATAATTTTTGATAAAGCGACTATCCTATCAAGACTGCGAACTGTGCCACTGAGGATAGATGATGCGTACAATACGAAATGTATCATCACGGGTTGGGGTAGAGAATATTTCACAATATCGAAGAAACCGTCTTGTTTGATGTTTGCAAGATAGCCAATATTAAATGTTCACGAATGGTTCAATCGATCGTCTATTCGAATAAGTGTAGGTATATTTTGCGCTGGGTATTTCTAGAATATGGAATCGATTCTCATTCTTGATATTCTTGTGGACCGCTGGATTGCGACAGAGTTCATTATAAAGCGTTAGCTGTGGAAAGGGTTGCGCTGAAAAGGGTTAAGTGGCTAATCCAACGTTAAGAAAAGCTTTGAGTTGATTGGCGAGGAAGGAATCTCATATACTGAACTCACGAGACCAAGAATGAATCATGTATCAACCATCTACGATTGTTTATACAAAGCTACGCCAACACTTAGATTCTTTTGGGACTACCAACCAGTTCAAAATCGTTTTATTTTATGTATTTCCCTGTATCAATTATAATTCAATACTTATGGTCATCTACTCACACACCTGCAAGAAGAACATCAAACTTTGAAAATATCCATTCATTCATTAAGAATTGATTCAGTCGAAGTCGAAAATTCAAGTGATTTTTTACATACTGTAACTTGGTGAAAAATCAACACATACAGATGATATATAGGGGAAATGGGGGGAATTTGGACCCCCTAAGCAAATCGCCTAATATTTCCAAACCAATACGGTCTGAATAAAAAAAAATCCACATTGTACACTTGGCTACACTTGTTTTCTCTCAATCAATAACGTTTAATCATTATATGAAGCTTCAATTCACTATATTTATCATAAAATAAAAAAAGATGATTTTTGGACATTAAAATTTGATGCGGGGTGATGTGGTCCAGGATGTGTTTCATCGAAAAAAACATACTTATGTTCATGTAAAGTAATACAGGATAATATCAGTAACAGTGTTCTGAGATCGGTACCAGGTGTTTTGGCCAGATTCCAGACCAGAAAAATTGCATTGAGATCATTTCGAATTCTGCTTGAATCTTTTCACCGTTTTTCGAACATTTTCAAACACTTTCAATGCTTGGTCAAAGAAAATACGTCCTTGATGGCCTGTGTTGCTCTTTCAAAGCTCCTTCTTCTTCCAACGTTGGCTGTCCAACTTTTTTTTGTATTCCGCGACATCTGAAATCAATTGGACCAAAGAAAAGCTTCAAACCTGTAGGACCAATTCACCCCACAGAAACGTGTACATGTAACCAACCCCACACAACATGC
This sequence comes from Toxorhynchites rutilus septentrionalis, assembly GCF_029784135.1. Classification (NCBI taxonomy): domain Eukaryota; kingdom Metazoa; phylum Arthropoda; class Insecta; order Diptera; family Culicidae; genus Toxorhynchites; species Toxorhynchites rutilus. The sequence continues at coordinate 152,880,735 of NC_073744.1, forward strand.
AAAAATTAAAATGCAATAAATTTCATTTATTGTTATCAAACCTCCAGTTTTGCTGCATCAAATTGTTCCTCTTCTGAAGGCGAACAGAACTTTTCAGCACATTACACGAAAAGTTTGTTTAATCAGCGGAAAAAAACTTGAAACCACGATCTAAAAATTCACATTTTCTTACAATCAAATGCCTGCTTTGTTCATGTTACTGTTTCTCCCAACCTGTCAAATTTGACCAAATTTTGTTGACATTAGATGCATACGGTTCACCAGTAAAAAAAAATGACATTATAAAAAAGCCAAGTGGAGCGTGGTCCAAATCACCCCGAGTTACCCTACATCATTTTGAAGCTCAATCTTTCAAGTATTAGAATGTTTTATATTTTGTGCACACGTTAGTTTAGTTGACAACAATATCGAAAAAAAAGACGGGTGGGTAATGTCGTGGACATAACCGGATAGACGTGGGACCTTCTCACTCCCTTCCTCCACTTTTCATTCGGCGGAAATATCTCGTTGCTAATGATGATGGCCACCACCGGCAACTAGTTGCTAGCGGACTGTGGAATTGTTATTGATACAAGTACATTGAGTTTGAAATCTGTGTTGGGGAAACCGTAAATCGGCCCAATCAAAACTTGGCAGTTAGGGCGTTTAGATAACGCTTGACATTTTGCAGTTATTCAACTGTTCATCTCATGGAAAATAACATTTTATCTATTGTGATAGACGCGTAGATATATTTCCTATTAATTGATGCAAACATCTTTCCGATCTATTAAGAAATGTTCGAGTTATAAGCATTCGGAATCTTTCATTTTTTCCTGCTTGTTCTGTGTTTAGGTTTCATCTCCGGTTAGACGTAGTCCCACGTCAATAAAAAAAACGATTTATTTCTGTTTTTTTTAGTTTAAGTACTCTAACACAGTATTTTACCAACCAATTCAAAAGTAAACCCAACTTACCTAACCTCTTCGTCTTTGATGATGAATAATTCAATAAATAGTGATTGCACCGTGAATCGAAAGGCAGTTTAGAAAACTCCAATAGATTGTGTACAAACTTAATTTATTGCTTTGACGGAAAAAAAATCATTTCAATATGGCGCATTGATTTAAACAAAGTGCTAAAAACAAAGTTTATCTAGTGTTTTAAAAAAATCATCAGTTGTTTTGCAAATATTGTAGTAAGTTCTAATTTTAACAGGAGAATTTTTAGGCTAGTGTATCTCCAAAACACATGTGGACGTTTCATGTTGATACGTTCAGCCGTTTTTTTAGCCGATCGATCAAAGTTTTTTCAATTATAATTTTTCTTTCAAACTGAAATATATCTGTACTAAGTGTAATGCTAAAACAATCATGGCCGATTGGTACATGTTAAAATAGGAAGGATCTATGTGCAAACGTGTTAATTCACTAGAAATACACTAATATACTAATACCAAAACGGCGAAACAATGATACAGCTGCTGCTTTCAGTAAGTATTACTAGTGCTTATTTAGTCCATCATAGAAACGTTAAATTGTTTCTATTGTTCATTTAGATGATAAACATGCTATCGATCCAGTCGGTGTTCGACAGAAAACAAAAGATAAAACAATACATAGCGTAGTGCTTTATAGGGTAGAACGAATAAAAAAGATTACCATTGATCACAATGGGGTTCTTCGTAGCCACATTGGTTGCGCGTTCGCTTACTAATCGATCGATCATGAGTTCAAAACTCAGAGCTCTCAATTGTATTGTATTGTATTGTATTGTTATGGAATAACTACGTCCACGCCACAATGATCAGCGATGGAGATCGATCCACGGTTGAATTGAGATCGATTCATCCATACAATTGCTCTGCTCTGCAAGAAACATCGGGTTTCTGTGCTATTAATAACATTACAATGATCATATCAACTGTCTCCGCGGTTCGATGGTCTAACTGAACAATGGAAGAACAGAAGGAATGCTCTTACGCCTAAATGGCTACGGTGTAATGTATAATGTATAGATACGATAAAACGTATAACATGTATACGAGTAAAATCCATCTCTGTTATAGCTAAAATGCTGATGAGCCTAAATAAATAAACAAATGTGATAAAAAAGAAATTGATTACAATAAATTGGATAGTTGCTCCAACCTAGTCCTAAATCCTAATGCTGTCCAATCAATCTAATGTTGGATTTAGTCATTATTAAATTGTTAGTCTTAATTATAAAAAGAGTAGAAGGGTCTGAGCCTGGGGCACGGACGTAAGACTGTGACTATTCAGGACAGTATATTTTTTGGAAATTTTAAATGAAATCTGTTAATTTAACCCTCTTGAAACTCCAAATAGTAGCCCTGAAAAGGGCCGATTGCTATAGGTAATTTTAAGTTCAATTAGTAGAAACTACATAAAAAAATTTCAGTCTATCTTTCGAGTGACAATCAAGGTTTCGGATTGTTTGATTGTTTTTTTTATCTCGTTCAAATGTTGAGAAAATGATGCACATTTTCTACAAATACATGTTTTTGAACAGAATGTCAACCGGGTTGTATTTTATTCTATGCGAAACTAAATATTTTATCGTATGATTAAACACAAAAATTGTCAATTGAAGGTCCTGAACTTTGAACTCACCATCGTGCACTTAGTAAGGTGAGTGTACAGCCCTTGGACTACAGAGATTCCTCTCATCGGATTAAGTGAATGAAAACGTTTTCATCGATTCAGGATTGGAGAAGTTAATCTATCACTTTCTTCTGATTCTGATGTACGCGATCAATATTCGCGGTATATGATTTCTTTTTTGACATATAACCTGATGCTGACTAAGATACATCAATCCTGATACTGACTGTTGAATCCGTTGCTTTGTTGCCGAACGATCACCAAATCATTCTTATTTATGTAGATATACAAAACTTGCTATAAAATGACTTTCCAATTTACCAACTTTCCGAATGGTTTTCATAATTTGTTTAGCATATGAACCTGACGTGAGGGCACCAAATTATTTTTATTTGTATAGATATAGATTAGTTCTGATTCGAGAGTTAATTTACTATGTAAATGTATCTTTCGTTGGTTGACGCTGATGATATTTGATGTATATGATTCGAGAAAGAGAAAGGTTAGGACCAATATAATTCAAAACATCATCATGATTACACAAATAAGTCCGAACATGCCCACAAGCTCTGCTAAAAAAATTAACTCCGCACTCTGTTCCACTAATTTTTTGGTTGAGTGTACATCAGGGTGGCAAGGGATGTATGGAAAAAAATCATCATCGAATTTAAAGCACCGACCATGTAAAACGCCGAAAAAACAATTTTGGCCGAAAATCGACTTTCTGAAACATAGTATTTTTAAGTCATTTGGCATCGAAAACATTTTTTTCGATTTTCCTTTTCATTTCAAAATATAATCAAAATAAACTAATTCGTTTTTCAAACACTACAAGACACTGCAAGACACATCGGACTGCTGTTCTATAAATAACCCAACAATGATCAATATCAACTGTCTCTGCTGTCCGGTCTGCTGAACAATGGAAGAACAGAAAGAATACCCTTACGCCTAAATGGCTACTACTGTGTAATTTACCATAATGTAATGAAACAGAAAACTTAACGCCTAAATGGCTACTACTAACTACTGTGAAATTTACAATTTATAGAAATATAAACATATGTACATGTACACGATTAAAATCCGGCTCTGTTACAGTTAAAATGCTAATGAGCCTAATAAAAAAAAAAAGATGGGTGGGTAATGTCGGGGACATAACCGGAGTGACGTAGGACTATACAAAGGGGACAGCTTTTGTTAAATATATATTTTAAATATATTGTTTTATTTTCTTCGCCTACGTGAATACCTACCTATCTACCTGAAAAATGGATTAGTTTACTGTTTACTCTTTATGAATATGTTGATGGTTCTGAAAAGAACCTTTGGTGTTGTGTTTTTGTTATCACTCGATATTCCCATCTTGTTCGGTTAAACCTTCCTGTTTAGCTATTGCGTTTGCCACTCGCCACAGCTTTCACAGTTGGAAAATTTCTTCCCATCCAGCTTGTGACATGTTGTTCAGTAAATTACATTTAATGCGACGTGCCGGAGAAACACTTTGCCACTCACTGAAACTAAGCTGCTCTGTTCTTGATGCGGGTTTTCTGATTCGCGTGAGCAGCTTTGCAAGCCAACTCGAGCACTCCGACGGCCGAAACTCTGTAATCGCTGTTAGGTATACTGGTGCTCCGGCACCAATCCGTTCGCCCTAGTTACCCTTGCGGAGCAATCAGTGAATGCGACCAACAGGGAACTGGAGACCTGCACGGTCCGAGTGAGACTTTGCCTTTCCCTTAACTTGTCCTCCTTTGTTACGTCCACGATGCCGATGACGTACAACCACACGGGTTTACGGTTTGAAAGAAAATAAGATATTTTTTTGGGGTCCGCGTGTTTTATACTCTAGCGGTACACACTCACAGGATAGAGACAAATCGGCAGACTCAGCCAGAGGGGCGAGTCCAACGAGACGAACGAATGAGCGTTAAAAGGGAGCGATGGCAAAAAAATACATTCATTACGATTTGTTCGCTCGTTGGATTCACATGCAGGCTAAAAAGGGTCCTTTTCAGGATCACAAAATTATCTTCAATCTAAAGAGTTTATTGTTTTGTTATCACTCGATATCCCCATCTTGTTCGGCTAAACCTTTTTCTTTAGCGATTGCATTTGCCACTCGCCACAGCTTTCACAGTTGGAAAATTTCTTCCCATCCAGTTTGTGACATATTTTACAGTAAATTACATTCAATGGCACGTCGCATTACCACCACTCAGTATCGGATTGGAGGTAATTTTAACCTGTAATTGAACATTTGCGATGACAGTGATACAGTGTCAACTTTCAATGTGGGGTCATAATTTGGACCCCGAACTCTATGTTTACAAAAATGTCCAACTAAATATGTCGCATTACAGATCCGTCCAATTAGCTAAATGTCGAGATAAGTGTAAATTACTGTACTTTCAATCTAGAAGCAATTTAAGAATTGGTGAAAATCAATAAGCTCAGAACAACTGCCAAATTCACATACTCATCATATCCTGGCAAACAAATTATGAAAAAATCAATTTGTGTTTTATTATTATTTTGGATATGTTTTAGAAAGCATTGAACTGTATTTCCTAAACTCTTTTTTGGAAGGTTGAATGGCCCTAAATAGCGCCTTGTTTTATTGGAATGGTTCCAATTTAGAAAACTTAATACTCGTGGTTTTGAAAAAAACCATTCCGAACGCCCTCGATGCCGCCTTGTTCTAGATTTGCCACCAAAGCAGTTTGTATAAAGAACAAACTATTTTCTTCTGCTACCTGATGCCGTTTTGCGATTGCGTTTGCCACTCGCCACTCGCTGCAACTGCCTGTTGTCTTGATGTCCATCGAACCGAATGTGTTCTGTTCCGAATGCGGGTTTTCTTATCGTCGCGAGCAGCTTTACCAGCTAACTCGATCACTTCGGCTGCCGAAACTATATAACGCCGGCTAGGTGGACTGGTGCACTGGTACTAACGCGCTCGGCCTAGCTACACTTGCGGGGAACTCTAGATCAACACGGTTCGAGCGGGATTTTGCCTTTCCCTTCACTTTTCCTCCTTTACCATGTCCAGACATGGCTGCTTGGGTTGGTTTGTTGATGTGTTGTGATGCGAACCGATGTGGTGTACGGTTTGAATGAGAATGATCGTTACGGCAGCGGAGCGGGGATTTTTAAGCTGACTGGCTGGCTCGAGAATTACGCATGTGTGAGACTGCGACCAATGTTTCGTTCATTTTTTTTCTTTTTCCTTTCCAATCGTGCTTCATTCTATTTCGCTGCTGCTCTGGTTGCCCGTTTTGGTCGGTACGATTTGAGGAGCACATAATGGACCAATCAAAAATGGGCACATAGTGCATTTTGACAATGCTTGATATTTCACAATTATTCAATTATTTATCTCAAGAAAAATGAAATATTATTCGTTATGATAGATGCGTAGATATATTTCCTATCAATTGATGCAAAAACCTTTGCGATCTATTGAGAAATGCTCGAGTTATAAGCGTTCCAAATCTTGCATTTTTTCCTACTTGTTCAGTGCCTAGATTTCCATTTCACCCCCTATATCTTCCGGTTAGACGTAGTCCTACGTCAAAAAATGTTGTTATGTTGTTATGTTGTTATGTTGTTATGTTGTTATGTTATGTTGTTATGTTGTTATGTTGTTATGTTGTTATGTTGTTATGTTGTTATGTTGTTATGTTGTTATGTTGTTATGTTGTTATGTTGTTATGTTGTTATGTTGTTATGTTGTTATGTTGTTATGTTGTTATGTTGTTATGTTGTTATGTTGTTATGTTGTTATGTTGTTATGTTGTTATGTTGTTATGTTGTTATGTTGTTATGTTGTTATGTTGTTATGTTGTTATGTTGTTATGTTGTTATGTTGTTATGTTGTTATGTTGTTATGTTGTTATGTTGTTATGTTGTTATGTTGTTATGTTGTTATGTTGTTATGTTGTTATGTTGTTATGTTGTTATGTTGTTATGTTGTTATGTTGTTATGTTGTTATGTTGTTATGTTGTTATGTTGTTATGTTGTTATGTTGTTATATTGTTATGTTATTGAAATGTTGATATGGTAATATGATGATGTATTGCCAAAAGCATGAAAACATCGTTCTATCGAATGTCGGAAGAAAATAGGAGCACTCGGAACCTATTTTCCATGAAACGAATCACATTTTAGGTGATTATCAAGATGAGTTGCAGTACTGCAATTAATGCAATTTGCGCACTTCGAATTAATATAAACAAAGAAGTTCCTTCAGAATAATTCACAACGGTTCAACTCTGTTTCGGGCTAAACGTGCATCCTGTCACTACGCTTGATACGTTTTGGAAGAAAACGAATAAAACCTCTGCAAAAAAGGGAAATCCCGGCAATTCACCGAAGCCACGTCGTTTTGTAAAAATGTTGAAAATGAGCCTGAGTTGTAGAAATTTTGGATGAATATAATGAAAAATTGAAAAATCAGTTGAAAAAATGTAATAGATTACACTCCATTCAAAAATACTCAAAAAACTAGAATAGATGAAAAAATAATGTAATAAATAAAGCAAATCATAATTAGGAATCCGATAGAAGGAATTTCGTGGAGAAATGACATGTGTGTCATTTCATTAAGTTTCGGCCCAATGTTTTATGGGTCCTAGCTCTTGATAATAGCAACAACAAATCAGATACGACGTTAAAATAATTCAATCATTTCGTTGAACATTGGAAACATAAATGTTGATACCTACATTTTTGTGTGTGTGTGTGTGTGTAAAGTCCTTTCTCGTGTCCCTTCATATCACAATCTAGATAACATTGTTTATAACGTTCTAATGATTAATAACCAAGCAATCATTTGACTACAAACGAACCTTGTTCACATACAAGACACATAAACAGTTAAAAATAGTATGAACAGAACTAGGAACACAATTATTATAACTTTCTTTATAAATAACAATTTCAAATAGCTCGGTTTGGGGATAAGAGAAACAATAAAATAAACCACTAAAACACTTTCCGAAAAATCTAATTGAATCACATAGTTAAATTATTCACCAATGAGTGAAATTCGCAGCAAAATGTCAAACCGTACAAAATGAATAAAATTATTTGTTTCCAAGCGAACTTGAAATCAAATCACAAATTAATTCAAAACACTATAAACTAAATGGTATAATGGTCGGAATCCCCACGGAAACCATATTATGAAACCGGAACGAATAAATTAATAAACACTGAACCCGTAACAAAACGAATCGATTCCTCAAATGCAACCGCTTCTGTTTGACTGCCCTTTCTTTCAATATTTATTATTCCAATATGGTAATAGCCCACTGGTCGCGGCTTCCTATCTTCCCAGCTTCACAACGAAAGTCAACACCACGCGTTTTCCATTTCATTTCAAACATCACCGTAAGAAGGGGACGTTTCTACGATAATATATGCATTTCTCACCAGACTATCACTTTCATCTTTCATTCAAATGACACACCTTCACGAGCCGGTATTGTGCTGAATGTATTATCACTTCGTTCGAACAGCTGTCGAATATGTATTCAAACAAATTTCTCGCGCGCGCGATTTTCATGGGTCGGAAATGGGTCACTACTTTCCAGATTTATTCAATCGATTGCGACACTCCGAGAAAACCATCGCAACATTCAAAGAACTTGACACGCCAACGGACCACGACGTTCTAAGCACCCAAAAATAAGTAAACTCTCCTTTCCATAACCGTTTGCTCAATTATCACACTTGAGACCGTACCTGGTAATCATAAAAAATTACTCATCACAACCGATAAATACTCGCCGAAAACTAGTTGCGATCAACGATTTCCACACTATGCTTCCGTATAGACGACCGAAAGTGCTGATTTATCATATCGATAGTAAATCGATCGAATGCTATTGCTTTTTTCTCTTTTTTTGTTTTCATTTCAAGTTTCATCGCACTTGTCGCATCAGAACTACCGATAATGCCGTCCCGTCTCTTCAGATCAATGGAATTCACCTTGAACTTGGACGTTTCACGGTGCGCGTTGAACTGCAACTGCCACAAGCCGACCTCGCGCAAGTTCAAGAAGGAGATCGCAAACAAACACGCGCGATCCCCGCCTTTCCCGCAACAGTGTGTCATACTCTCACTTTGATGTATGGGACTGAGACCGTTTGATGACACAAATCATTCAGCTTAAATCTGGTTATGACCACGCTTGCAAGGTTCTACTAAGCCATGGGACAGTGTCTAATTTTTGGCAAGAGAAATGGCGAGATCTCATGACACAGCGTCGACACAAATATCACTTTCTTCGTTTTTGTTATCTTGGCCTTTTAACCAATGAAGCATCTTTTTCGTTCACTCTTTTTCCTCCCAAACTGATTAAGAGAAGCCCTTCGTTTTGGACACTTAAGCCGGAGGCTGATCGGCTGGCCGTCGTTTTCGGACACGAAAAAAGTAAGTAAACATCAGTTCGAGCAAACCGGGGACCTTAAGATGCACTTAAGTGTGTCCCATTCAAACCGATAGAAAACTGATCGATTGCTGCGATAAAACGGAACACTTCGCGCGCATGTTTGTGTCGCTTCGAGATGCCACGAGCCCAATAAACATGAAATATAATTAAATTCGACGCAACTTCAAGGTAAGCATGAGGAAGCAAAAGCTGGATTGGAAAATCTTTGTTCGTGTTTACATACGTACGTACGTACGAAACGTGAAGTGCCAGTAACCTTTCGAAAAGTTGATTCGATGCAGATAGCAAAGCTTGAAATTGGATGGTAATTTAGTGGGTTGGGATAGAAGAGAAAATTTGTTTGCTTCGAGAACCACTAAAAAGTTTTCTGACCAGTTTTTTGTATCTAGAACATGGGATGATAATATTATTTCAATCGGGATGTTAAGACCATATTCTATGCGTATCCATACGAATATGGGTTTTCCTTCTCCTGCTTCAAACACCAAAGCCAATCAATTCAGATTCTTCCTCTGCGCAGCACCAGTTACGCAGCTAAATTCATATAATTGCGTTAAAACTGACAGTGTTATTCTCGTCTGGTTTTGTTCTTTGATGCTGAACACGAGAATTATGTTGAACATGAAAAGTTGATGGGTCTAGGCCTAGAGGCACGGACGGGATCTTGACATAGGACTGTGCTTGAGTGTAGTAATTGGTTTTGAATTGAGTTTTTTATTGTTCAAAATTTGTATTTTTTCCCTCTTGACACATATGAACTTGTATATGATACTTGTATCCTTCAAACGGGTCAGATGAGATAACGTGGTAGAAGCTGGAACCACATTCTGTTCAAAAATGTAAACAAAAATACCATTAAAGCCATTACTACCCTTTCTTCTGTTTATTGAATTATGCAGAAGAAGACAAGGAGTCTTAATTTATCATTATTAAACACTAGTCTAAATAGTTAAGATCTGCATAAATATAAGCCTAAGTCAAAAGAAATCTGTGACTACAAAAATATCTATATAAATAAAAATGTAAGGCAAAATCTGTTGGTAAACGGAAAACCCGAAGAAGGGATGGTCCGATTTTAGCCTTCTTTATTTTTTTGTATTTGTCTCTTCCTGTAGATCAATATAACGGAGAGAAAAATCGGAAAATTCGGAAAATTGAATTCCCCGTATGTTCTACAATTAGCTAAGCGTTGTTAGTCCAATTGATGTTGGCGCTAACGAAATTGATTTTTGTTCGAAAGAGGAAAAGGATTTTCAGACGGAATAACGCATTCCTATATCTTCTATCTATATAAACAAAAATGGAAGGCCAAATGTGTTAGTGTGCCCTAAACCCGAGAAAGGAATGGTCCGATTTGAGCTGTCTTTATTTTGTGATATTCTCTGTATGAACATGTATTCCATGCAATGGAGAAACATGTTATTTTCAAATACTTGAAGAATCTTGAACGAGAATTGTGTCTGAAAATAATTTTATATTATAAGGACGAATTTTTGTAGAAGTACTAGACAATTTATAGTAAAAGGAAATTGTAAAGGGTCAAAGGGTAATCAATCAATGAAGAATTCAGTGATTGAACTCACGAACGTTCACTTAGTAAGAAAACGTGTATGTTTGAAAGTATTCAAATCAAAAAAATTTTGGGCGGGACGAAGTTCGTCGCATACAATACATCAACTGATCAATGCCTCTTACCGGCAAATGGAGAATAACTCATAATACGCATCTAATAACATTGTGAACTAACGCCCGAATGTAGGCAAATAAAAATTACTCGTTGCGTCAGGGAGGAAAGCGAGTGGTTAGTGCAATCGAAAGAACATACCCATTTCAATCGTCAAATTGTTTAGTTTCTTTTAAATATATTTTTTTTCTGTTTCAAGCAAAAAATTGCTGGATAAATTTCCTGTCTAATAGTATCACAACACAACATATGTCGCAAAAAAAAAATTGGAGTAATATGCGTTTGAAAACTCTTAATGAATCGTTACATTTTTCGTAGAGTTACCTCCCTATATAGAAGTCAAAGACATTGTCCTATGTAAAAAGAATCCATACAAACAAAAAATGCCTTTTTTATTTTATTAGTAAAAACGTTCAGATTTCAATTGAATTACGATGAAAGTGTATAAAACCACAGTAAGCGTGGAAACACACCAGACGGTTCCCGCGGTTTTAGCAATGACAAGTCGCAGCGGGAGATTGATGTAATATACATTCTACGGTTTTTCATCATTATATTATTATAGATGGATTCAAGACAGAATCTATGGCACAAGGTACAACTGTTTGGACAGTAAGTCGATTAGAGGGGAACTGAAAACAGAACGGTTGGAAACGGAAGAGGGAATGTTTGCCTGAGCGAGAGGTAGAGAGAAGTTGATCACAAACGTCTAAAATTCTGCATTTTTTTGCTTTTTGGTGATATTCGAGATTCTGCAGATCCCAGAGTGGTTTGGGTGTTGTCTCATTTGATAATACATTTCTAAGCGCATTAATTACTGAGCAACGCGAATATGCACTAATATTCTCATAAAATCGTGGCGGCTCATCGTCTCCATCCAGCCACCGCAGCGAATTTGGAACTGTGCAACAGCCAACCCGCTTGGTGTGTTTTACCTCATTCACATAACATTATCGAGCCCCAGTGGCGGTTTGTCATAGCAAAATACGCACGGGAGACCAGCCTAGTGTGTTCTTACACTAAGTATTTGGAACTACGATCAATTCACTTGTTTACATCATGGCTTAAAATAAAACAGGTCGAGACTCCCGAGAAAATTCCTGGTTTGGCAAACAATCAAAACAAGGTCAATGCCGTCACTGTCGTTCTCAAGGAATGGGATCCGGTTGTGTCCCATTCACCCGAAACACGTTTACCCGAATGTAACACATCTATCCGAATGTGACACATACCCGAATAACATTCATCCGAGTGCAACACATACCCGATTGGACATTTACCCGAATGCAACAAATACCTGAACGTAACATTTACCCGAATGTAACAAATACCCGAATGCAAAATTTACCAAAATGTAACATTTACCCGAATGGAATGTTTACCCGAAAGAAGAAGAAAAAAATCCGACAAATCAGATTATGAGTTCTGTCGAATCTCCTGGTGATAAATAAGATTAATTCAAAACAACATGAAAAAATAACTAAAATACGAAGCAAAATGAAATCTGTTAGTGTAGGCACAATTGACATGCCATCTTCTTTCCTTTCCGTATTCCTCTTTAAGGCCTAGAGATCATTCAGAAATGAACATGGGTTATGATATGTTCCGAAAATTATGCAGGTAATTTGAACATAAAAAAATTATAGGAGGTTGTGTCCAAGATACGACCGCATTGTTGACGTAGAACTACGCTGTTATTTTATATAAGTCGCTTGTTTATACCTTCGGATATTATTCTATAATGCTGTGAAATTTTAGAAACAACTGCTTAATAGAATAATCTCTGAAATGATTTTTTCATTGTAGAATCAGTTGACGATAATTGATTGATGATTCATTCTTGCCCTCGCAAAACAATCGTATGCCGCAATTTATTTCATGTCAATGCATTGAAAATTTACCTCGAAGGCTATTCCGGTGGCCTTTTTCGAAATTGACATAGACTCGGCTACAGTCGATTATATACATGTTGCACCAGCACCATTATTCCATATCTCATAACTACATCAATATATCTTTGGCACCGCATGTAAACAACACGATGACGACACTTGCAAGTATCAAATATCATGCTACATGTTATTTAGTATTGCCTCAAAGAAATCGCACCTCTAAATATCGTTCGTACAAACTAAGCGTAAACCAAGCGCCAAACAAGCGCTTGCCGTAGCATGCATACAGAGCCATACATTGGTGGCTTGAAACTACTAGCAATATAAACATTTCTCATCATTTTGCGCCATTCTCAAAAGAAACGCTTCTGTTAATATTACTGGCCTCAAAAAGAGTTGCATTACTTTCTCATGCTCGAGAGAAGCGCAGCTGTCACCCTTAGTGGAGGAAGTTTTGCTACTGGCAAGCAAAACCTAATCACATACAAAATTCCAAAACATTTACTTTCTTGGTGACTAAACAAGAGAAATAAACTCTTTTTGTTAATAACAACCTCGAAAACAGTAGCAATGCTTATGATCAATATTAGCGCAAATACAATCCTAGTTGAAGGCAGTTTTGCGACTGGCACGCGAACCCAAATAACTTATAACATTCCAGTAAGACATTCTAGATGCTTGGTATTCCCAAATAATTTTTTGGTGCACAACCTTAACGTCTGCTTCGCCATAACGTCAGTTTAATGCATTGATGCATTCTCAAAGGCACCAACGAAGCCCTTATGAAGACGGAAAATAAACAATGTTAACTGCTTGGAAAAGACTGAATTATGCCACACAGCTTGTACTCTGCTGTAACACCCATCGATGCGAATTCGCTGATGAGTTTGTCAAGAGTCATCACCTTCACAATCAGCGGGGGCAGCTTGATTTTAGTTGCTGCCTGGGTAATGGCGTTTACATTTTCGACCGACGCGCCGAAATCGCATTCTTCGCTGTTATTCGATGCGGTGTCACACTCGCGAAGGCTCGGCTCAGTGCGAGCGCTTTTCACTGCACCAACATCGCGTGCATCATTAGATGACGCTTACCTCGAAATTTTATTGCCCCTGGCAATGCGTTCGTTTTTTGCAGGGCTCGAGCCTGCCTTCCTCTTCTTCTTGCTCATCGCACACTACGCGAAGCGTCCAATTTATGACGCGGAAAGAAGAACACACGATACGAATAACGCGAAAAACGAACAAAAAAATCAAACGACGATTTCCAAGTTGGATTACCACTGGTGGGGTCCAATATTAGATCGAAGCGCAGCGAAAGCAAAGTGAACTGGATTACTCAACAGTCCGATGCCGAATAAAAGTTTGCCTCAGCGAGATCCACTGTTTATACTCTAGGCAAGTATTCCCCTTCATTCTTCTACTTTTCTTTTGTTCACGGAGACTTCAAATCCTACGATTTTCCCTCCGTTGGTCGTCGATAAGTTGCTCGTTATTGATAGCTCTGTTCGGGAAAGCACTCAAATGGACAGTGCTTTATTTCATAAAAACGTGACCTGTTTTCTGATTTGACACCCTTAATGAAAGACGTAGTTCACAGAGCCGAATTTAGTCGTATACATTTTTATGTTAAGATAACTATTGTTGTATATTATTTAGGCTTAAGATTCCTATCCATCGATAAACATTTGTTTTTTTTTTTATGTATAACACAGTAGCTGTTTAGGCCTAAGAATATTCCAATTCTATCGATATCAGTAAAATTCAGGTTTTGGATCTCCCTAAATGCATTATCGATATCCTTAATATAATTTCGATCGCAAACATCCGGAAGACTTCGTGGAGGGGGAACAATTGTCATGTGCTTCCATTCTATGACATTAGTTGGATCAATGATCGTCATGTTGATGATCAAAGTTTTAGAATTTGTTTGCAGAGTGCAATGTAAAAAATTATCGAATCGGTCTTCAATCAAGCTACGGCGTTGTTTGGAATTTTACACATGGACAAATATTCAATGATCAACATTTCAGTCGCGGCACCTACATAAACATTGTCCAAACTGACATAACATTCCTGATACAACTGTACGTTGTTCAGATTGGTTATATTTTTCATATAGTCTGCCTTGAAAAAAGTTATTCAAAAGGGTCTTTAAAAATCTTGAAATACTCGAATGCAATGTAAACAGTTTCGGACTTTCACTTTGAAATAAATCATCCGATTCACCATGCTAGGAACATAAGACAAGAAAGTAAATAAATAATTCGTCATGGAACTTACGCTGTTTTTATACACTTGAAAACCCGAAATAAATACGGGGCGGTTCATAACGTTCCTATATACGTTTGACAACACTTTCCATTGAAATTCATCGAGTGGCTGACGATTGTAATATTTTCTAGGGTTTCAACCATTAGAATCGCGGCAAACTTACTGTTTCTTAACGAATTATATAATCCTGCTATATAGCAAAGATAGAAGTAAATACCCTTCTACAGTTGTTCGATTCCCTCAGGAATGGGTTTATATGCATAGATTACACACAAAGCCATACTATGGCAAACAAATTCTAGTGTAGACAAGTATGGAGACAAGAGAGTATAATTTAGGGGCGTTGAACACATCATGTGTCGAAAAAATAAAAAACCTGGATAAAATTGTAGAAATTTGAAAAAGCTGGAGATTTCTTGCCTTTGGTTGTTTTGCTGGCATGTTTTTAAAACAAAACTAACAGTATCAAGGAAAAACTGGAAGGTTGGCAGCTCTGTTTACATCCGCTTATGCCTATGACCGGTATTACCACACGTACAGAATTATGGAAAGGTACAGATTTTTTCGTTATTTTTGGTACAGATTCTGTACGGTACAGAGTACAGATTTTCGTCAAAAAGTACAGATTGGTACAGATTTTTCCCTCGTGGGAAATGTTCTTACTTCTTTGAGATCAAAACATTTAATTAAACATCGTGACAGCAACACGAAAATTTTTATAAATGATGGTATGCAATTTAGATTCAGAAAAACTATGTATAAGCATCAACAAACACCCGAATGACTTGCAAATACAAATGTAGTATTTGTAGTAAATAAATGGGTATTGTTTTCATGGTAAGAAAATAGACTTTTCTCTACAACGGATATTTTCAATGGTACAGATTTTTGGAATAAAAAGTACCGATGAGAAAGATTTTTAACCCCTCTGGTACATATTTGAATGTATCAACACTGCTTATGACTATCTTAAGATTATGTATTAGTGTTTTCTCCCAAACCCCATCCTAATATATATTCTGATATATCCTGATATCCTGACCTTTTCTTATGATTTTTTTTTACATGAAAGTATGTAATTTGATTGGCACAAAAAAGAATTTGGAAAGGAATAAATTGTTTTCAAACAGCCCACATACTCAAGCATCCCATTTTTTTTCGTTCACATCAACAGTAATTTCTTTGTTTTAACCACCGATTCCCGGTGTCCACACCGATTTTCTCCATTTGTTTTGACCCAACTCTCACCTGTTTCTACTATCTTCTTCTTAGTCGGACACTCTTTGCGCGTGACACCAATTTTTCAGCCGGTTAAATCATGGATTCGCTTGAGTCGCTTAACTGTTTTAAAGTTTATAAATTTGCCACAACAACAAAAAAACACTCACTTTTTTCGCGCTTTCCGCCAAATGGAACCATTAATAATACTGATGTTGTTTTTTTTTGTTTTCCAACTTCCAAAGATGAGAAGAACTCTTAAAATCCACGCTATCGCTATCTGCGGGCGGCAAATCCGAACACGCGACGGGACGCTCAATTACGGACTGGATTGGATGGACAAAGTGAGCGCGCTGCCGAAAAGGGGTCATTTTTTGAACGACGGCCAATTGACGGACTCTGGATGGTAACCTGCTCGACCAGATTCTGTGTCACCAATTGTGAAGTTGGTTTACAGATGACGGCGGTATCGAGCACGAGGGTATCGAACTGGGACTCCGATGCAAGCCGGTTTGGATAGGGCAATGGTTGTTGTTCTAGGTTTGGCTGTTGTGGTATCATATAGCATATAATTGTGCATCTTGGGCTGGATAGTTGTTTCTTTGTCACGTACAAGGCGAAGATGCGATACATACTCTCAGTCATTTCGGAAATTCCATATCTACTGACTGCATTTGTATACATTCAATAGCTATAAGCGCGGATTGATCTTGATACTCGCATCGTGGTACGACGTCATTCTCTACTGCTTCCAGGTGTCGATATAGATCTGGCCATAAGATCATAGAACTCATTGTTCGTGGATCGACGCAATAAGCACAGGGAAGCACATCCAATTGTATGGTAAAATGAGGTTATTTACACTTTTTCCACTATTTAGGGACTGATAAACAATCATGTATAGCAGAGACGACCAAACGGTAGTCCGCGGTTTACCGGTCGTCCGACAGCTGGTCTAGGAGAGTGGCACCTCCAAACGCAATGGATAAATATCGCTCCACCTTTTGCCGTGATCATTTTAAAAGGTGTTTATGTTATCTAATAAAACATATTAGTTGTAAGAGTAGATAGCTCTTCATCAAAGCTTTCGTTTCAATATTTTGTTTCAGGTTGTTAGTTATTTCATTTTAATACATCAAGTTCGTTCAACTTTAACTTGTAATAAAGCAA
This sequence comes from Toxorhynchites rutilus septentrionalis, assembly GCF_029784135.1. Classification (NCBI taxonomy): domain Eukaryota; kingdom Metazoa; phylum Arthropoda; class Insecta; order Diptera; family Culicidae; genus Toxorhynchites; species Toxorhynchites rutilus. Next base: position 152,898,030 of record NC_073744.1, read on the forward strand.
AATATTGTCACTAGAAACAATTTCAACAATGTTTTCCCCAAGCATTTAATACGATATATAAGTTTTTAAATAACCAATTGAAAATACTGGATACAAACAACATAAGGTTTCGAAAATCGATTAAAACTAAATTTTTGGAGAAAACTTCGCCTTTGAAGACTGCGAATGCTTTAATGAAGTACTGTGTTTGTTTGCGAATGTTTCAATGAAGTACACTGGATTCTTTTTTTACGCGATTTTTTTTTACGTAATTTTATTTTACGCGACTTTTTTTACGCGATTTGCTCGAAATTACGCGATTTTTTCTTGCGCGCACGCATCTATCACGTAAAAAAAGAATTCAGTGTATTGTTATTTTTGTTTTAAAACTATAATAAGTAATGTGAATCAATTGTACAGATTTTTTCTTACAAATATAATCATGAATAGAACAATATCGATGAATGAGAAATAAGAAAATTAAATGTAAAATTAAATATTGTCCCTATTATGTAATTCTAGTTATACAGAATTTTGCTCGTTAGCTCTATTTCGCTGTTATAGGTACAGTCGGGTGAAAGCTGTTGGCATAATTTTTCGAGCTGTTCGGTTTGCCTGTTGTATTCCTGATATTTTTCTTTGGGAAAGATTTCAGCAGCGTTTCAAAATATGCAATTCGCATCACATGACGTTCGAGAAAAAACTCGATTCGATAATATTCTATCGATTTACGAAATACGAAAATTTGATGGGTGTGATAGTTATAGGAACCGAACTGACCGTTCGATTAAATTTACATAATAGGGGCCAATGTTTCCGATAGATAATTCTTAAACCTCTATTTAATTGAAGAATATAATAATCATGCTGGGTGTATTTTCATGGAAAAAAATGTTTTGTATGTTCTTAAATGACAGTTTCCTTATATTGATTGATAACTCTCTACAGAAAATAAAGTATTTCTTATCAATTATTTAGTAACCGATAATATTTTTTTTATAGAGCAATTTAACATTGAATATTTGTTAGTATGATTTATGTTTTTTTTTCTTTTATTAACCCTCCATACGGTCTCACAGGCCAAGAATCAATAACTCTGTTTTAGGAAGTTTGAATAAAATCTCCATTGAAACTGAATGATGTAGAAGAAAACAATATTTTCTGGAGTGTTTCTCATACCGAGTACCGTTACCTATTATTTATAGAAACTTCTTATACATTCGTGAAAAAGTTCACTAGGCATTAAAATTTCTTTAAAAAAAATGTAAACAATTACATCATTGAATAAAGTATTTAGTATGATTCCTTGCTATGGTGGCTGAGAGCAGACAGACGACCGCAAAGGGTTAAATCTTTTTTTTTTTCTTCAAATAAATACCAGAACGACTAAAAGTAGGCAATAGAAAAATTACACAGACACCCACTGTCTGTGAAGTACAGGTGAGTTAAAACTTTGTTTTATAGTCTAGTACTACATTCATTTTCTAAAGACTTTTTGATACAGTCAATGTTATTAGGCCGCAGCCTAGCAGTCGGACAATTAGTTGCCCGTAATACCCAAAAGTTTGGCCACTCCTGATATACAGTGGTAGACATTCGTTTAGCCGCACCCTATTTTTCCACAATATTTTTGAAAATAAGTCAATTCTTTGTACAGTTTTGCTCATAAAAGACGGTTAGTGTTTATTTTCATCGAATTCATTCTAAAAAAAAGTATAAATTCACTTTTTGTTTTCTAAGTAATTGAAATATGTAGAATCAGGGTGGACATTCGTTTAACCGCATCCTAAAATTTCAATAAAAGAAAATTTGTGCAGCAAATTTCGAGTCCAATCGGTAGCTAATATTTAGTATGTCCACCTCCATTTCGGATCACTTTGATTTGGCATCGAGTCAGACAGCTTTTAAAGTGTTGCCATATTGATTATAGCCCAACATTCCTGAATTACTGCCTTGAGACTGAAAATTTTGTCAAATTGTCATCCGTTTGCATAGACCATCTCGGCCAAGATTCTCCATAGGTTCATTATGGGATTGCAATCGACTGCCAGCAGGTCATTCAAGAAGCGGAATGTCTTTCTCCGTAAACCATGCCTTCGATTACTTGGAAACGTGGATCTATGAATAATCCTGCTGAAAAAACGACATCCTCGGTAGCGTTATTCTCAATATGGCCAATCAAAACGTCCTCCAGTAATTGAAGATACTTTTCGGAGTTCATTCGGGTGAAAATGAAACAAATGAGAAGCTTGCTGTAATAGGAAACGGATCCCCACACTGTCAAACTTCCGCCCCCAAAGTTTCGCTTCGATCTCACGACATCTTCTTCTTCAATGGCACTAACGTTCCTAGAGGAACTTCGCCGTCTCAACGTAGTATTACTTGCGTCATTTTTATTAGTACTTAGTTGAGATTTCTATGCCAAATAACACGCCTTGAACGCATTCTGAGTGGCAAGCTCTAGAATACGCGTGATCACAGTGCAAGTCGGAGGAAATTTCTTTGACGATTTCTCACGACATGCCGTTGACTAAAATTGTACCAATAGCAACTGTAACAGTCCGGACCATCCAAATTGAACTTTTTTCGCCGGAAAATACAACATTTCTCCATTCTAGTTTCCATTCCATGTATTGCCGGGCGAAAATGAGATGGTTCTGCTCATGGGTGGCGGTCAGTTTCGACTTCCCTTGAGGTTTCTTCTACATGATGTTTGGTGTCTAATTCAAGATGCGCGCAATCTCTTCGTTACTGGAACAACCGATTCTGTCTAAATATATGAGCAGGACATCGTTTCCTGGTTGCTTCGTGTCTTATTCGACCTTTAAGATGCAAAGTAACTTTGGTGTTGCCATTTGGTGGTCATTATATCCCATATTTCTGGCATTATTTAAAGAAATTCCGTACCACTTTCTCAGATAGACCAATTTTTGTTACGATCGAGCGATTAGAAAACTTTTGTTCACTGAATATCTTTATTATTTTCCGCCCCTCTTTCCTTTACCTTTCGCCATTCCTTTAAATTCTACGTAAATCACTAATCTGACCAACTACTTACGTTGCACATCTAATATTTATCTTGTAAAGTCTGCTTCATTTAATATTGGAACACAAACAATTGCGTGTAGTTCAGTCATTTATTAACGAATTCATAATTTGTTTTTCATACAAATGTAGCATTTTCTTTACTCTTTCATAAAAAAAAATTAAAAAGATTATTCATTGCTGTTTCGAAGAAAATCTCGTACTTTTCCCGTAATACGGCACATTAGGCGGCGCACACCCTTTTCGTCCACCGTTTTGGCTATTTGATTCCACCAGTTCTTCATTTGAGTCATGTTCCTAACAAGTTTTCCCTTAAGTTGCCTTAAGCCTCCGCTTCGTGATTGCCCAGTATTTCTCTATCGGCCGGAACTGGGGGCAGTTTGGGGGGTTGAGGTCCTTCGGTATTACGCTGACCCCGTTCGTTGCGTACCATTCCATAACCGTTTTGCTGTAATGGCAGCTTGCGAGGTCCGGCCAAAACATTACTGGACGGTCGTGGGCACGAATAAACGGCAGAATCCGTTTCTGTAGGCACTCTTTTTTGTAAACTTCTGATGTCATTGTCTTGTCAGTGAGAAAGACTTTGGTTTTCTGTCCACAACTGCATATCCCCTGCCAAATCATGTACTTGCGGGCGAATTTATCCGCAAACACGAACTTAAATTTTGCAGGTACATCCCCCCGAGCCGTCGCCAAATAAAATTTTTGACCTGGGATTTGCCCAAAGTCCGCCTTCACGTAGGTCTCATCGTCCATCAGAATACATCCGTCGAACTTGGTCAGCATTTGGTCGTACAGCTTTCGAGCACGGATTCTGGCCACATTGTTCTGCTTCAGCGTCCGATTTGGCTGTTTGCTGGCTCGGAATGACCTTATTCCTTCCCGGAGACGAATTCGTCGCACCGTACTGTGAGCGGCCTGGAACTTATTGGCCAAATCGCGGTCTGAAAGATTGGGATTCCTCTTGACGGCCTTGATGACTTTCCCACGCAGTTTCCGGTCGACAGTTCCACTCCGACGCTTCGAATGCGGCTTCCGAGCCGTCGTCAATGTTTCCTTGTACTGCTTGATAACACGCCATACGGTATTTCTGGGCATTTTAAGCTGTTTAGCTAGCTTAGATGCCAACAACAATGGATTTTCAAGAAAACTGTGCACAATTTTATCTCTCCGTTCGGCTTCCATGGCGGTTGTTTACAAAATGCTATCGTTTGGTGTTATGACATAAATACATGGTGAAAGGTAATGAATTTCCCGACACGTGGGTGAAAAAAGTTTCCAAATCCGTCCACTAGGAGCGCCACAATGAGCAAAAGAATTTGTTCCAATATTAAATGAAGCAGACTTTAAATTGAACATTCCTAAGTATTTTTTTCAAAAAACACAGATAAAGGCTTGGTGATTATGCGAAAACTCGATTTTTATGTCCTGCGGCTAAACGTATGTCACGGGAAAAACGACGTTTGGATGTTTATATCCACCGATGCCGCCTTGTGTGTGTGTGTGATTGTGACGCACGTCCTTTCAATAAAAGTGACTTTAATATACTATCACTTCAGCAAATAAGTATCCCGATAAAAAAAAAACATTCCTAGTTGTTTTGTAAGCGTTTCAAGTTTTTTTTCAAGTGCGGCTAAACGAATGTCTATCACTGTATAACATCAGAAACAAATGTTGGAGAAATTTTTAAACCAAACGGTATGCAAATTCGCAAAATCTGTTCATGACAAGAAGAGTTATTAATGTTGAAGTTTTTTTCTTCATAAGCATGTTACTTTTTTCCGATTTGACCCCCTAATCAGTAATAAACAGTGGCCAAGTACTGCTTGTCACAGTACTAATAAATCGATTGCGGCACCATCTTCAATCACTTTTCAATAAACGCGAAACACCTCCAAACAATTTCCGAAATCTTTTTTCCAATTAATTCCGTTCTATTTTGATTCTGTTTGACTACTGTTTTGTTTCTGTTGTGTTTTTATTTGCCCGGTGTTTTGTGTTGGTTTGTGTATTGTAAACAATGCGTGTTTCCCTGTTAGTCCTTGGAATCGCGCGGTGTGTGTGATGTGTAAAAACTGGCAAGTAATTTATATTAGTGTATCTTATTTTCTAAAGGGTTTCCACATAAAATTGCATCACGAAAAAAAAATGCTGTAAAAAGTTACCCATTAGGTATTTTCTCTTGAAAATTTGGGTAGAAGAAGTTTAGAGTATATTGATCTCACTGTATGTTTATCGCGTGTCGTGGAAGCTGTTACGGTTCGCTAGCGAAACCGAAACAAACAAAACAAAGTCAAGAATTGTTTGAATGGAATGAGAATTGAATCTGTAAGTTTAATAAAAATATACAAATAATTACCCTTTTATTATCCATACCTACCTGTAAGATGTAGCATGCTTTTAAAAAAAAACATCTGTAAAACTACCAAAAGCTGTACTAAATCTCGTCAACTGGTCAGCGAATTTCCGGCCCAGAGAATGAGAAAAAAAGAGGAAAAGGAAAGTTAGAAGAACTATGAGAAGAGAGATGAAAGGAAAAGGAGCATTGGAACGAGAAAAGGGAAGTCGTAAAGGAAAGTAGAAGGAGATCGAATCCTTCTTAGCTACCGGACCGTCATAGATAACGCAGTGTATATTAAAAACGGAATAGATACTTTGGAAGTAGTTTGTCTTTCAAGAGTTCCGTGCGAGAGTAAATAAGGGTGGTAAACGACGCGTTCCTGGGAACCGCAACTGTCGTGCGACGTTCAACCCTCCTCGCCTTGGTCCGACGGAGAACGCACAGCTCTAGGAAGTGCCAGTGGTCAACGAGCCCCATTGTGATCGTTGCTCCACACGTCAACCGGACGTTTTTGAGGGGAAAGTACGGAGAGGACTGGATGAGCTTGACCCCCGCTCACCGTCTCTGGAACCGATGAGGTTGATTCCGTTGACGGGCATCGTGCGTGAGTACAATCGAACCAGCCTCCTTTTCTTCCTTTCCTCGGTCCAAGAACACCATCGATTCCTGCTCGGCCGCATCGAATAGTAACACCTGAAAAGAAATAAAAAATATGTAAAACATACTTACCTTACTTACCTTTCACGTCTCATACCTGTTGAATCCATGGTGCAATTGAGTCCTCTATAAACTACCACTTAGTTGTAGGAGGCGATCTGGCGTAGTGGTAACATCCATGCCTCTCACGCTAAAGGTCACGAGTTCAATTCTCACTCCCGACATTCTTCCAAAAAACCGGAAGTAAAAGTGACGAACCAGCCAAATGAGTTGAAAATTACTACAGGGTAACTTCGATATAACGTACATTTCACTTTCAAAATTGTACGTTATATCGAATTGTACGTTATATCGAAGCTTAATAAAGGACTCACAAACGTAGCCTATAATACATTATTGTGTTGCTGTGTCAGTAAAATTGATGAATAAATTCAATTAGAAAGCGAAGCCAGCCTTTCTCATGATGTTCCCCTTCGTACTGTTTATTAAAGCTTGATTCATTTAGAATCCAGAATCACAAAACCCGCTATATCTCGGGATTGATCAAAGGTACAAAACATGTTTTAGCATCACAATACAGATAGTTCATTGTTCTTTAAGAAAAAAATATTAAAAAAAGACGGGTGGGTTATGTCGGGGACATAACCGGAGTGACGTAGGACTATACAAAGGGGACAGCTTTTGTTAAATATATATTTTAAATATATTGTTTTATTTTCTTCTCCTACGTGAATACCTACCTATCTACCTGAAAAATGGATTAGTTTACTGTTTAATCACTCGATATTCCCATCTTGTTCGGTTAAACCTTCCTGTTTAGCTTTTGCGTTTGCCACACAGCTTTCACAGTTGGAAAATTTCTTCCCATCCAGCTTGTGACATGTTGTTCAGTAAATTACATTTTATGCGACGTGCCGGAGAAACACTCAGTGTCGTATTTGAGGCAATTGAAACCTGTAATTGAACATTTCCGATGACAGTGGTACAGTGTCGACTTTCAATGTGGGGTCATAATTTGGACCCCGAACTCTATGTTTACAAAAATGTCGCATTACAGATCCATCCAATTAGCTCAATGTCGAGCTAAATATAAATTACTGTACTTTCAATCTAGAAGCAATTTAAGAATTGGTGAAAATTGAATAATCGGGAAAGTCCCCAACCATCAATAAGCTCAGAACAACTGTCAAATTCACATACTCATCATATCCTGGCAAACAAATTATGAAAAAATCAATTTGTGTTTTATTATTATTTTGGATATTGTTTTAGAAAGCATTAAACTGTATTTCGTAAACTCTTTTTTGAAAGGTTTAATGGCCCTGATAAGCGCCGTGTTTTTTGGAATGGTTCCAATTTAGAAAACTTAGTACTCGTGGTTTTGAAAAAAACCATTTCGAACGCCCTCGATGCCGCCTTGTTCTGGTTTTGCCACCAAAGCAGATTGTATAAAGAACAAACTTTTTTCTTCTGCTACCTGATGCCGTTTTGCGATTGCGTTTGCCACTCGCCACCCGCTGCAACTGCCTGTTGTGTTGTCTTGATGTCCACCGAACCGAATGTGGTCTGTTCTGAATGCGGGTTTTCTTATCGTCGCGAGCAGCTTTTCCACTTCGGCGGCCGAAACTATATAACGCCGGCTAGGTGGACTGATTCACTGGTACTAACGCGCTCGGCCTAGCTACCCTTGCGTGGAACTCCAGACTAACACGGTTCGGGCGGGATTTTGCCTTTCCCTTCACTTTTCCTCCTTTGCCATATCCAACCATGGCTGCTTGTGTTGGTTTGTTGATGTGATGTCATGCGAAACGATGTGTGGACGGTTCAGATGAGAATGATCGTTACGGTGGTGGTGGTGGTGGTTTTGTATTATAGAGACTTTAAACTTTTTAGTTCATTCGTCTCTAGCCTTGAGAAAGGCCCTTAAAACTCTACTCTAACTCCTTCATTACACCTCCGCCCCCATTGCCTTGAGAAAGGCACTCGATCCCTAGCCATCCAGCTCGTCCAGCAACGATGTTGTCCAGTCGGTGTCCACACAAAGAATGATCGCTACGGCAGCGGAGCGGGGATTTTTAAGCTGACTGGCTGGCTCGAGAATTACGCATGTGTGAGACTGCGACCAATGTTTCGTTCATATTTTTTCTTTTGCCTTTCCAAACGTGCTTCATTGTATTTCGCTGCTGCTCTGGTTGACCGTTTTGGTCGGTACGATTTGAGGAGCACAAAATGGACCAATCAAAAATGGGCACATAGTGCATTTGGACAATGCTTGATATTTCACAATTATTCAATTATTTATCTCAAGAAAAATGAAATGTTATTCGTTATGATAGATGCGTAGATATATTTCCTATCAATTGATGCAAAAACCCTTGCGATCTATTGTGAAATGCTCGAGTTATAAGCGTTCCAAATCTTGCATTTTTTCCTACTTGTTCAGTGCCTAGATTTCCATTTCACCCCCTATATCTTCCGGTTAGACGTAGTCCTACGTCAAAAAACTCTCTATTGTGTTTTTACTTGCTTCTTTTTAACTCTCGGTTGTATTAACCAACCATCCGATTGTATTTACCAACTTTCGGATATGAACCTCCTTCCACCACCTTGTTAAATTTACTTACTTCATTCTACTCTAATCTCCTGGTTGAATTCACTGCAAGCCCTCTGCTGGATTCACTTTAACCTCCTCGTTAGATTTCTCTCGGATTCACTCCAACCTCTCGGTTGAATTCCACTACAATTTATCCTCGTCGGCAATTGTAGTGGATTGACCTCCGATTATACTTGTCCAGTCTTCCATCCGTTTCCTCTGATTACTGTTTTCACACTCTATTTTTAGCCTTCCCCTCCCATTCTCTTTCTTGACATCCCGAGGGGTGATCCATTATATTAAGGTGAGCCCTACGTAGTTAGAATTCGAGTGCATGCCTGTTTTTTGCCGCACGAGCTCCGATCGTTGGGCGATGTTCATCTTTCGGAACTCGGGACACTGATACAGGTAGTGCGCATGACCGCACTTGGCGCACTGGATGATGTTGGCTGCTGCTGAACTGGAGGTTCGAATTATGCGGCTACTGGAAACGAAGCGAGCTTGAAAGGTGGGGGCTGAGGGCGAGGTGGCTTGAAGCGTAAATCAGACTGGGAGACGATGGGAGAGATGGCTTGCAACACTCGAGCGTGATTCTGAAGCGTGCGTGAGCGTGAAATTTACGAAGGTATTGCTGTTGACTCCTCGTTGGTATGGTCGACATCGTAGGCAGTACCTCCCAGAACAGTGACGATATTATCGGCGTCGAGTTTAGCGCAGTGATTCTCCCATTCTCGTAGCGTATCCAGATCAAGGCGGGCAACAGGTAAACCAAAAGAGAACTCCAACTATTGGTTGGTTCTCCCAAGCCAGGAAATTATTGTTCAAAACGGTCCACCAAATCCAGACTGTTTGCATATTGCTGGGGTGTTGAAAAAGAGCTCTGATGTGGCTTAAGGTGCGAACACGAAATTATTGCGACACCGAAAATGTCATGCCAATTTTCTTATAATGTTTAGAATCAAACCAAAATTTTAGGGTAGTTTTATACATATATTTACTTCAAAAATCAAAAGAAATATTAATCGATGGAGCCTTGAGTGTAAAGTTGAACGCATTTTCGCTTGATGCCCTCCATCAAAGTCTTTACAGTGTCATCCGGTACCAGTTTCACAGTTTTTTTTCCATTTTCTTAATATGTCCTTCTCGTCTTTGACTGTCTTCTTGCTCTTCCGAAGTTCCCGCTTCATTATTGCCCAGTACTGCTCCACCGGGCGCAGCTTCGGACAGCTTGACGGGTTCATGTCCTTTGGAACAAAATGGACAGAATTGGCCTCATACCACTCCAGGACACTTTTAGAATAGTGGCATGATGCCAAATCTGGCCAAAATAGCGGAGCTTCGTCGTGCTACTGCAAGAACGGCAAAAGGCGCTTCTCGAGGCATTCAGATTTGTAGATCTCGCCATTTACTGTGCCCTTTGTCACGAAAGGCTCACTCCTCAGTCCGCAAAGAGCAGATGGCCTGCCAAACGAGATATTTGGAGGCGAACTCCGACATTTTCTTCTTCTTAAATTTGTCGTTCACATCGAACTTGTTTTTGCCGGTGAAAAACTCCAACCCCGGAATTTGCTTAAAATCGGCGTTTATATACGTTTCGTCGTCCATGACACAGCAGCCATATTTTGTCAGCATCTTCTCGTAGAGCTTCCGTTCCCGAGTTTTAGCCGTCGATTGTTGCCGCTCATCGCGGTTTGGGAAGTTCTGTACCTTGTATGTATGTAGTCCAGCTCTCTTCTTTGCATTCTGGACGTAGCTCTGCGACATGCCGATCTTTTTAGCCAAATCACGGCTTGAGACGTTGCGATTTGCTTTAATCATCCGCTTCACCTTTCCCTCCGTCTTTTTGTTTTCCGGTCCCTGTTTTCTTCCAGCTCCTTTGCCGTGGTCCAACGTCAACCACTCCTGGAACCGCTTCAACACTCTAGAGACGGTTGAATGGTGAATGTTCAACCTTTTTCCCAACTGCCGGTGCGACAGGTCAGGAAATTCCAGGTGTTTGGAAAGAATTTGTTCTCTCGACTCGCGTTGGTTCAACTCCATTTTCGTTAAATTGAAAAACACGACTTCGAGTTTGACAGCATGTAGACAATACACATCAATGAGAAAGTGTGCAAAATTTGGTTGATTTTTACCCAATGGTAAAAAAGTTATGCCCTGTTGAATGTGTCGCAATAATTTCGTGTTCGTCCTTTATGTTCAACTGTCGTTTGTTCTCGAACTGCAGACGCAACGTTCGTCTAGCGTCCTTGTATCTCTGCTCGCTGATTCTTATAGGATCGAGGATGCTTTTCACTGCACTAGACACTTCAAATAGTGCATCTTCTCGGCCGCGTTGATCTCGTCGCGAGAACCTACCGCCGATTCAAACGAATCGCGAAAAACACGTGAGTCCTCCAATCTCCCGCTAAACTTCGGCAAAATTATCTCCGGAAGCCTTCCGGGAGGCAGAGGATTTGCGAAGGTTGAACCAGTGGATTTTTTCAACTTGCTAGGATAAAATGCCCGTAATATATTGTGTTAAAGTCGATATGCCCACCTTTTAAGTCGACGGGTTCCTCTTCGATGGAAAAGCTCTCCAGTTTCGCGACGATCCGATAGTAATCACAATTGAGATAATATTTGAATTTGTTTCGAAAACTTTTGTCCGAAATATTCGCTTAACTTTAACAGATACTTTCATCTTACCAATGTCTCTAGATAAATGCCAGCCGAAGACGCTTCAGATTAGGGGAAAAGGGGGGAATTTGGACCACCTAAGCAAATCGCCTAATACAGTGGGGGAAAATCCTATAAGCGCACCTGGGTTTTCTGAAATTTCTTGATATACAGTAGATAAAACCATTCCTGTTTTACGTAGTGATTTCTTAATGACTAAATGTGTACTAACTTTGTTGTTTAAGTCATCATTGGTGCAAACATATTTTTTACTAAAACATTTTTAAAATGATGATGCGAAATTCTCATAAGCGCAACTGGCATTTTAAATATTTTCCCACCAATGTGTAAACATCTTGGCCATTTTTCAACACATCCTGGTAAGGTTGTAACGTGAGAACGAGTTAACCACAATCAGCTAAGCAGTGAAGTAGCGCAATTGAATTTGAAGCACGATGCCGAAAGGAAAGTTCTTGGACGAAACTGAGCGGAGATTAATAACCGAATTGAAGGACATTGGTTTAAGCAACCGGGAGATAGCAAAGAGGATCGATAGAGGAGAAACAGTTGTCCGGATTTTTTTCAAGAAGGGCCCAAAATATGGCATCAGAAGGAATAATAAAGGTAACTGCAAAATTTCAAACCGCTATCGGAACCGCATCATTCAGCTTGGGGAGACTGAAAAATTTAATACTTCGGAAATAAAGCAAGAACTGGACCTTCCCATATCCAAACGACGTGTTTCCCAAATTTTGCGAGGATCTGGACATCTGGTTTACACGAAGAAGGCAAAGAATGCAAACCTCACCCCAAGGCACATTAAAGCAAGATTGGATTTCGCTAAACAGCACATGGATTGGAAGGCAGAGTGGGATGAAGTGATCTTTTCCGACGAGAAAAAGTTCAATCTTGATGGTACCGACTGCTGCGCGTATTATTGGCATGATCTACGAAAAAATCCCGAAGTGAAGTTGAGCAGGAATTTTGGTGGTGGAAGTCTCATGGTGTGGGCTGCGTTTTCAAGAAAAGGGAAGACTCCTATCGCCACTATTTCGACAAGGATGAACTCCGACAACTATGTAGAGCTACTGGACAGTGTTTTGGAGCCATTTACAGAAGACATTATGGACGACAACTTCATCTTCCAGCAGGATAATGCTGCCATTCACGTAAGCAAGAAATCATTGTCATGGTTTTCCGAAAGAAACATTCAGGTTATGGACTGGCCAGCTCGTAGCCCGGATCTCAATCCCATCGAGAATCTCTGGGGAATCCTGGCAAGGCGAGTCTACAGTGGTGGACGGCAATTTGCAACAGTTCGTGAGTTGGAGAGATGTGTAAGGGACGAGTGGAATAAAATTCCACATGAAATGTTGGATAATCTGATTGAGTCAATGCCAAACCGTGTCTATGAAACTATTCTGAAAAATGGTAAACCAACCAAATATTGAATGCTGTCATTTTCATGTATGAATCGTTCTTTGAGAATAAAGTCTGATGTGCGCTTATAAGAATTTCTTCCTTGAATACACGTTTTTCTCATTCTGAATAGCTGTTGAGAATAGGATTGGGACTTTTCTTGGCAAGATAAACTTGATGTTCGAAGGTCATTTAAATCCCATGAAAATATATTGGAAATATATATCTAGTTAATCTTACAGTCAAAATATACATGTGCGCTTATAGGAATTTCTCGCACTGTATTTCCAAACCAATACGGTCTAAATAAAAAATGACACATTGTATACTGAGTTACACTTGGTTTCTCTCAATAAATAATGTTTAATCATTATGAAAAGATTCAATCCACCAAATATATCATAAAATAAAAGAGATGATTTTTGGACATTAAAATTTTATGCGGGGTGATTTGGACCGTCTGTGGGGTGATTTGGTCCAGTGTGTGTTTCATCGAAAAAAACATACTTATGTCTATATAAAGTATATTGGAATAAAGTTACAATCACGTTACAATCAATCTGGGATCGATACCAGGTGTCTTGGCCAGATACCAGACCAGAAAAGTTGGATTGAGACCATCTCGAATTCTGCATGAATCTTTTCACTGTTGGTCGAGCATTTTCAAACACTTTTGATGCTTGGCTAAACAAAATCCGTTCTCAATGGCCTGCGTTGCTCTTTCAAGCTCCTCCTTCTTCCAACGTTGTCTGTCCATCCTCTTCTTGTAATTCATCGGTATCTGGAATCAATTAAACCAAAGAAAAGTCTCAAACCTGTAGGACCAATTCACCCCACAGAAACGTGTCCATGTCACCCCACACAACATGCAAAAATTAAAATGCAATTAATTTCATTTATTGATATCAAACTTACAGTTTCGCTAAATCAAATTGTTCCTCTTCTGTAGGCGAACAGAACTTTACTGCACAATACACGAAAAGTTTGTTAAATTAGCGGGAAAAACCTTAAAACCACTATCGGAAAACTCACATTTTTTTAAGATCAAAGTGCTTGCTGTGTTTATGCTACCGGTTCCCTCTACTTGTGAAGTTTTACCAAAGTTGTTTTACTTTAGGTACATAAGATTCAACAATAGAAGGAAATGGCATTATAAACAATCCAAGTTGAACCGTAATTTTTGAGACAAAGGGGTGGTCCAAATTACCCCATATGACCAAATCACCCCGTGTTACCCTCATCTATAGACATGTCGAGAAAGCTCGAAAAAATCCTCACGACGAAACCACACTCAACAGGCAACAAATGTAGACAATAAGTAGAAAAAATCTATACATTCAATCTGCTTACGCTGCGGTAAGTAAATTTAGGGCTTCATAAACACAAATTTCGTAAATATAGAACACAGAGCGTGCTTTATCCTGTTTCTATTCGATCCGGCTTTGCACACGACGTTAATGCACTTATAATAATCTTGGTCGAAAGAACCATTCCAAACGACAGCTTCCACAGTTCCGGAGAGTCCTCTGAATAGAGTTTTTCTTTTCTTTTCTCCTTCTGGTTGCTATTGAAACTGTTGCTGCATTTCACTGACATTTGAAAGCTGCTTCATTCATTGGTCCGCTCGTTCGTGGTTAAGTGTGTGTGTATACATGGGGAATAGGGAGCGGGTCCGAGATTCCAGATCCCGATTCCACAACGTCAGCAGCCGACGTCGTCCTTCGACCAGAATACAATGGGGAAGAAAAATTACTCCTGTCAAGGACCAAAGGAAATTATGTGAACGAGCGCAGCAATCGCTCGGGCGGTTGATCGCTTTAAAATGATGATTCCGAGATTAAAAAAAAAGTGCTTCGATGGGGGGGGGGTGTGGTTGGTCTATTGTCCGGGGTATTGCTTTGTTCTTCGGATAAGAATGACGTAGAGTTTTGTACTCTGGACGTGAGACTGCAGTGAAGAATGGAGTATATAGTAAACTCAACAACACTTCGGATGAAGCTCCAAGAAGTGTGTGATGCTATTTAATCGAGCACTGTTCTATCAGATCTATTTTCTGGCTAAATACAGTACGCGAACACTTCAAACTGTGTCTTCGAGCAATTATCAGATTTCCTATGCTCATCATCACTTGCAATGATTTTATTTTATTTTTATTTATTTTTTTGTGCAAAAGCCTCCTCAAGCGTGTGTCATCTAATCCGAGCACAAATCTGACGCAGCACCGGGTGTAGTTTCACCCTGGCATGGAACTAATTTTAAACGAACCGAACCGAAATAATTGGCAGCAACTGCCAGCAAACTCGTCAAAAGTCGCGCTCAAATCCACTTCCGTTAATTGGCCGAGAGTTACCACGCTCGGGACTAGCAGGAAGTTGTAGCTAAAGTTTTCCTTTTTGCCTTTTGGCTTTTTTTTCTCATTTCATAGTATACTCTCACATCAAATCGTCCGCCAGCTTTTGGCTTTCGTTTCTTCGCCCCACACAGAATCCTCGGGCCGGTTCCAGCGCGGAAAGTTGTACCGTCGCCTAACCGGGTTCCTGTTCTGCCGCGGGAGCTTCCCACCATCGGTTGCTGATCTCGCCATGAGTTGCGTTTCTTTTTCCCTCCATTTTTAATGCCGTCGCGCCTTCCCCACTTAGCTCTCTATAAATTCTTACTTTCGGTAAATGTTAACTGAACCAAGAAAAACTACTGCTGGTAGGATGAAAATAGCAAATAAAATAGTTTTCCTCCAGTACAGTGCAGTGGGGTAGAAAGCAGTAGCATATCATTAAAAAACTTTTGCAAATAAACTACAGCATAGATTTTTGCAGTCTCTCTTTATTCCGTTATTTGTAGGGTATTTATACTGTTTTTTTCTCGCCGAAAGTAATTCTCATTCGGCAGCGCGGGAAGACCCGCCAAAGTACGTATGAGAAGGTTGCAATGGAAATAACGATTTAAAGTAATATTACAAATTAAACTCACATTTTGTGCGGTGTATGCAATTGGTGAGCAGGCTACTAGGACGATCATTTTACACCGCTTATCTCACTTACATAATCAATCCAAGGGCCCAAACCCCCTAAGGAGGATGGTTGTAATAGCTGTTTTCCATAATTATTTTACAAAGAAAGAAAAGGATGAATCCCTATCACATCACTCACCGCAGTGAATCCTGACCCATTCTCACTAACATTTTCCTTCCATGATAATCGCAAAGGACGCTATAGATGCGACCCTTCTGGCAGCGAATATCATACTAACATTCCTTCCCTTTCCCTGGTGACCGCGAGAACGTGGACGGCGTCGCTATTGATTATATAATGCTCGAATAATCGAAACTTGCACAATGTGAATGACTCCCAAGCGACATTCAATGTGTTCTTTGTGCAATTTCGCTACTTCTGGTAAATCACGGAGAGCAAGTCTATCCAAGCTCAATCTCTGCATAACGTTAACGGAACATTTAACATAACCAACGTGATTAACGTGGTCACGGTAATTACAGAACCAATAAGTGCCCCGACTTCCATCGAGCGGAGCTTCTTGAACTTGACAACTCCTTTACTTTTTATCGTTTCGCACGTTATCCAGCTTCAGTTATCACCCTTCCCCAATTTCTACGTCATGGACGGGATGTAGACGCGATATTCCAAGATGAAATGCTGATCATCAACAACCTTATTTGCTTGTTTCCGGTTAGACACGACAACTCGCAGTTTGTTCGTTCGAATCTTACAAACTTCGGTTTCGGAAGTGTATCTTGTCAGATCTGTCACGATCTGAATTTCCTTCAAGGCTTTACCATTCGGTTTGGACCGGAAAAATCTACCCATGGATCAGTGCCAGGCAGTCTTCGGAAAGCAACGCGGTGCTGATGTGCAACTTTTTGTTTTGCACCCAGTTGAACTCTCACTCCTTGCGCACACCTGCGCCCGGACGAATCAACGCACACCGTTCGCTTTAATGTTCGAACATCCTTTCTGCACCGTATCCTTACACCGGTGTATATACCCAATTTTAAACCGCGCTCGAATCTTGTTTGTCTGCTTTGCTTTCTCTTTTGAGGCGGTGCGTATGGGGACGCGCTGTTGTTTTTATGCTTAGCTTAGAACGAGCGAAGACAAAACGGGCGCTAGAATGTTATATGTGCGTGTGTATAGAATGAGGCTTGCACCACACAAGTGAGAAGGGATGTTTGGTATCTGCATTTAGCGCCGTGCTGATTTTGGGTTCACTTGTTTCTAAGTTCGGTGCGCTTCGTATCAAGAGAGTACACGAGTTTTCTTTGTGCGCGCGCTGATGAAAATTGAACTCGAGCGCATGTTTTCTGAAGACTGGTGACAGGAGTTTGTCCGGATGAATATGGTATGGTATTGAATTAGAGGGGCTCTAAACTCTTGTATCTTGTTGAAAGCGGACACTGTCTGCTGAGGAGCGTCGAACAACAATGAAGTGTCTGCTTATTCTTCTCGTGTTGTGTCATTTTGGTTTCTCCTCGAGCTGTCGACGCGAGCGAATACTTCACTCGCTGTGCATTTGGCATTGCAATCAACACATCGTGCCGAGCCAAGGCAAAGCAGTAGGGAAAAATCAAGCTCGGCCATCATCGCCGGCTTACAAGGAAAATGATTCTTCTGCTGGAAAGCCCTGTGTGGTTTAGTTTCGCGTTCCAGTCGCAAAAATAACTCCACGACGGACGACCGCGCAGAAAAAGTACGGCTCGAGACGACCGTGCTGTGTAAAAATGGAAGTAAAATTATATGCGGACCGGGCAGAACAAGTGCGGCTCGGGACGACCGTATGGAGAACAGAATTTGATATTTTGTTAGTTGAACCTCATAAATAAGCTTATACACCCCCAAAGGTGTTTGGAATATTTTATTAAAACATATTAAATTTATCCACAACATACTGCCATCAGCAGATCTTCATAGGATATATTTGTTGTTCTTATTCGGCAGCGGGCCGGAATGGTGACGTAGGTGACTGCATTTTTGTAAATCAACACCGGATCGAATCGACCATGCATGGTTTTGTTTATAGCGGCTCGGGATAACCGCGTAGAATTTTGTCGATAGCGAATCGAGATGACCGCGAAAGATTTTGTCGATAGCGGCTCGGAATGACCGCGTAAAATTTCGTCGGTAACAGCTCGGGATGACCGCGTAGGATTCTGTCGAAAGCGACTCGAAATGACTGCGCAGGATTCGATCGACAGCGGCTCGGAATAAGTGCGCGCAATTTTGTCGATAGCGAATCGGGATGATTGGTTTCAGGTCAGTCGCGCTTTTGAAAACAGATAGCAAGCCAAATCGTTCGTGAAAGATTTTAGCGGCAGCTTTTTTTACATACAGCAGGTAAAACGGCTCACGACGGATCTTAACAATAGCGGATCAGGATGACCTCATTCTTTTTCAAAGTGAATTACCGAACGATAGGTATAGCAATAGAATTTTTGAGAAATATTCTATTTGAAAACGATGAAAGGTTAGCCAAATGATCATTTCGTTATTTTACGTTTTACTTTGCACTTCTTCTATATTTTTGGAATAGGGGGGATGCGTGGCACCATAAGCTGTAATAATAACTTGTCGATAACGTATATTATGTCTCACAGTAATATCCCACCTTGTATGCATATACTTGATGAACATACACATACACGGAACCCACATTCAGCATCGCCTCATTGGCATACCAACCGTAACGAAAGAGTGATTCGGCTTGTCAGAGCGCGTTGGGTGATTCCTCGGTAATGGATGTCACACGATATACTGTAGGTATGAATAGCATACCTTTGCTACTTCTAGTTGCCATTTGCCAATGCTCTCGTGCGCATTGGCTCCGTTCTGATGCAGTAATCTCCTAGCTTCGGTGACGGGTTTAACCGAGAACTCGTGAAACGTTCTCTCATAAACGGTCAATCTCGAGACGTTTCATTTTTATCGATGCATCTGTGTGTTACCACGTGCGTTCTCTGTGGGACGCTTGTTTGGTGCTGACCAATTAAGCCCAAGGACAGTCATTGCAAATTGGTAGCATTGATCACGAAAATTCATGCTTCACGTCAGCTTTATGTCGCATGTTCACGTGTCGGGAAACAATCGGCATTGCTCCAGACGGAAAAATGAAAGATATAAAGTGTCGTGTCCCCTTTTTGCCATCTTACCATTCGTCCGACAACCGACAACTTGCGACCGTACTTTTGCACTTTACTCGGGAGATTGAAGTTCCGTCGAACTAGCATTGTCTGATTTTCTTTCAGACCAATGGTGCCAATGTTTCTGACTTTTCTAATTTTCACTTCTCTTGCATCATGATCATTGTAAAAGTCATTTGGCAACGCTGGTCCGAACAGAGATAATTTGCAGAGTTTTCTCGTTTCGCTCTTATATTATTTACCTCTCCATGTTTGTGAAGGATCGTTCCCACGACTTGCTTGCGATTATGGTTAGTCCAAAAATTTGCTTGCACATAGCGTCAAATCTATACCATAGACCACAGATATATAGGGCAGATGAAACATACGAATTTTATAGTCGATTTATTATTTTATTTTTTTATACATATTATGTTGTTTACACATTTATATTTTATTATTTAAACATTTTCTTAATTGTTCTCGTCTCATCTCCTACATAAAGCATTTACGTACACTTGGTATCCCCCAAATAATTATTTGGTGCACAACCTTCACACCTGCTTCACCATAGCGTCAGTTCAATGCATTGATGACAGAAAACAAACAATGTTAACTGCTTGGAAAAAGGCGGAATATTTGCCTTAGCAGAGATTCATTACTAATACCCAAGCGTAAATATTTCCTTCCCGCTATCTCCCCTCCTTGTTTATATTTATCATTACGACTGCATAATTTGCAACACAAAACAGTAGTCAATCATAGCATAAAAATTAGGCGATTGTTGCTTCGTTACAGGTCCAATGCACACGGGAGCAGATACAAATAGGGTTTCAGCGTAGCAAAGATGCACTCTTTGTACGTACGGGTTATGAAGCACGCACGTTGTATGCGTACGTCCATATATCCATATATCGATGACTTGAAGCAACTAAATATACACATACATATCTCCGTTCTGTGCTCTTCTCCTCAGAAGCCCTTTCTGTTAATATTGCCAGTCTAGATAAGCTTAGCTGTCATTCTTTGTGGAGAGAGTTTTCCTACCGTGATGCGAAACCAAGTCACTGTTAAAATTCCAGAACATTTATTTTCTAGGTGAGCTGACGATAGCCTAGCTTGATGATTCCCCACACAATTGTGTAGCTCAGAACCTTAATGCAATGACGTCAGTTTGATGCAATCATTGCAATGCCAGAGACATCAGTGAGTGAGTAATTTGGTCGCGTCCACAGCTCAATCCGAAACGAAGACATGTGATGACGCAAAACAAGGAAGAACAAGCGATATTCATTGCTTTGAATACAGAACGATACTGAAAGTTTGCCTTCCTTCCTTCCTTGAGACTTCAAACTTCTTCAGTTTATTCGTCTCTAACCTTCAAAAAGGCCCTTGGAAAACTTTACTTTATCCACAATATTACTCCTCCATCCCCATTGCCTTGAGAAAAGCATTCGATCCCTCGCCGTTCAGCTCGCCCAGCAACGATGTTGTTCAGTCGATTTCCCCACGAAGAATGAAAGTTTTCCTCAGCGAAACCCACTGTTTATACTCTAGGTAAATATTACCCTTCGTTCTTCTTCTTTTCCTCTGTTCACGGAGACTTTACATCTTTCGATTTCCCCTTCGTTGCTCGTCTATAAGTTGCTCGTTATTGACAGCTCTGTTCGGGAAAGCACACAAATGGACAGAACAAATGTATGGGGAAATGAGAATGCTTCCAATTTTCATCAATTGAAACCATATACAGACTTTGGGATTGTAATGTATAGCATATCAAACAAATTTTAGGGAATTTCCGATTCGTTTGGTATGTAAATCGCCAAAATCCGTTCGTGGCAAAAATAGTTATTAACGTTAACTTTATTTCATAAAAACGTGACCTGTTTTCTGATTTGGCACCCTTAGTGAAAGACGTAGTTCTACGTCAAAATAATTATGTAAACTATAAATTTATTGGTTATTGGGTTTAAAAGACAAAAAATTAATCAAAACTAACTAAATATCACAAACATATTTTTTCTTCTCAAACACGACAGTTCGTTTAGTTCATCCGGGATTTGCAAAATTTTGTTG
Organism: Toxorhynchites rutilus septentrionalis; assembly: GCF_029784135.1. Classification (NCBI taxonomy): domain Eukaryota; kingdom Metazoa; phylum Arthropoda; class Insecta; order Diptera; family Culicidae; genus Toxorhynchites; species Toxorhynchites rutilus. Next base: position 152,918,919 of record NC_073744.1, read on the forward strand.
AATTTAAAGTAGTTCGAAGCACGCCGAATCAGCTAGCTATTTCATAAAAAACATGATTTGTTCGGCATCCTCACTGAAAGACTGCGTGAAAGAATTTAATAATGAAAAATATACGATATGCACTTTTAATATATAAGATTAAAATCGGTTATTTGTGTACATGTGGTATATTTTTCAATATTTTTATTCTGAACACATTTTTGAATGTCGAATGGGTTCTCGCTGTGTTTTCATCAAAATTCACGCACCTTCAACATAATATTACAAAGCTTCAAAAAAGGTTTAAAAATTGGGTAGGGTCAGGTCATGACCCGTGTCAGTTTCTCTATACAATCAAAGCGTGTTCGCGCTACAATTTCTTTCATCTAAGTTTATGTTCAAATGAATACTCACTTTTCAAAAATCATTCTTGATTGAAAAAAACTATTTCCACTCGTGAGAACACTCAATTCCCTAAGCCAAAGGCACACTTGACTCGTTTCATGCAATGAAAAGTTTGAAGAAAGTCTCATGTTTTCGAGCCAGGCATTCATGCGTTAACATTATGGAATGGAATGGAGTGTTCGAGAATGAACATAGAATTTCAAATTTGAATAACTGATGTAGTGGAATAGTAAACATCTATGAAATTGCACATTGTACACCTGCCAGAGTCACCTATTACTACTGAGAATTTGAGCCACTGACTTATAACTCAATTAAAATAAATAAAAAATCAACTATAAAAGCTCCACAACAATCCACATCCATCAATCAAAAGAAACGTTCCATGTTAAAAACAAAACCTGATGCACGGTCAAAACAACTATTCAGGAGCGGCTCTCCGAGGATGGCGAGCGTGGAATGCGACCGATACAGTCCTGTCAATAAATTATTGTCACTTCCGTCGGTGCCCGGGATAGACGTGTGATCCGGGTACTGGGGAACAATTCACAGATGTGTCAATTTTAATTAAAATTTATCCTAATATAAACTGCTGTTTTATGACTGCGGTTTGAGCTTGGGATGACAGGTGGGTGGACAGTCGGCTCGATCGTGTTTCATAAATGACCTGCTATATTAGGCGGAAACAATAGGTGAGGGAGAAAGGACCAACAAGGAAACACGGTACCTTTTTCCAAATAAATTCGGATGGGTGTTTGTGTGTGCGGGTGGGTGTGTGAAACATCGCATTCACATTCGATGTTGCAGCAAATTGGGGTTAATCGAATAACAAACATGATTTCCCGCCACGAATACACGTCGATGCAAAGGCCGTGAATAAAAACATCAATTATATTAATTGGCACGCTTGCCGGCATCGTGTGGCGAGTTCATAAATTGATTAGTGTTGCTTACGGATGTATTTGAATCCATTGTGTTAGATCTAACATTTAAGAAGAGAAAAATTGCTATAAACATTTCAAACTTTTAGAATTTCCCATGTGCGCCGTGTAAAAGAATTCAATTCTACAAACCATCCAAAAATGTCAGCTGCCGAAACATTGATCGTTTCTGCTCGTGCCATCCGCTGGTGTCGTGACCGTAATGGATTAATATTTAAATTTGGAACACTGTATAAAACGGTGATAATTGTGAGCGGAGTAGTGGACGGCACCTCCGGGTGAACATTGTTTGACTAATTGATGTGATAGCGAAACATAAACATTTGGCGTGAGAGCTAATTCCGCCGCTTATCGTTGATGGCATAGGTGCAGGCCTAGAAGTGTGGCTATGTCAGTTTGTTGCACTATTGATGGTGTTCTAGATTGTTGTCAAATGTTAAATGAGGCAAATAGTTTGATTGGTGTTTGTCCAAATGAGTTTAATGAATTGAATTAATTTGTGTGCACTTTGGGGATCTGTTGATATGCCAAAATAAACAAAAATAGAAACGGAACTTTAATTCACTCTGGGATACTATTTTATGCAGTGTACACTAGTTAGAAAATTAGTGATGCAAGAATAGAAAAGTAATTCCAATAGCAGACATTGAGTTTGTATCCTGATTCAGTTCCTAACTATATTAAATTAACAAAAAACTAAACATGCTGAAGCAGATAAAGTCTAAATAAATTAGAAATGGAACAAATTCAAGTGTGTCTATTTTGTTAAAAAAATTTGATTGATTGTGATTAAAGCGATAACGTGTATTTTCAGGGAAAACCCTAATTTATTATTGTTATTTTCAAACTTGCGACCTATATACCGGTGCAATCCACTTTTGATCCCTTTTTCGCTGTCAAATTCCACTAGTTTTTTACCTGACTGAAGCTTTCGATAACGTTTCCATTCATACCCAGCTTTCCTCTACATTATCTAGGGGAAGTGGGGGTAGGACGGACATGTTAAGAAGAACTTCAATTGTATCTTTGGAAACTCATGTTCTAAAACTTAAAAGCAATTTCTTACAGATATACTGGTTTTCGAAATAATTGGCCAAATGTTTTATAAAAATGTGTTTTTCCATGTTTTTTACTGAAATTAAAACAAGTCGAAAAGTAGAACATTTTTATCGATGCCGGTATAATGTACCTGTAGTGGGGGGAATATGGACAGGTTAATGATGTAGGAAGCGTAGAAGTTTATCACTCGTGAGAGGAATAATTTCGCTCACTCTCAGTGTTTGTGTGTTCAGTAACTGAAATAGAACAAACAGGAAAGCAATATAAAAAAGAGTTGAATATTATTTCGTTCACTTTCCATCATACATTGGATGTGGTTATGGATGTGACTGTCCATTTCAACCCCTAGAGTATAATTATTTCAATAATTTAAATTTTCCTCTCGCAAATGGATGTACTTTTCCGTACATACTTAATATCGTTTCTCTGTTAATTCACAAACTGAGATATAACCTTCAGTGAATTCAATTTAACAATTAAAGCACTCAAAATGCCTAATATCGAAGCCGCAAAAATCTCATCTACACGCGGAATCATGTTTGATTTCCGGTTTTTGTTTCCCTATTGCACTTTTGATAAGAATTCATTGTCATAGGATGGTTTAAATATTATAGAATAGCATGTAGAAGGGGTTCCCATTAATATAAATTTGAAATTCATAATGCCACTATACAAATCAATCACCTGTCCATCATACCCGCACTGTTCGTCTTACCCGCACATCTCCTACATTTGCAACACATATTGTCAACAATGCGTTCGTGTGGTTCAATAATACCAAAACATTCTCCACCTGCCGGTATGAAAATCGACGCGGTGCATCTTCTCATCGAGCATCATCCTCGGATTTGAGAACAAAAATTTGAAAAAAAAAATGCAAAGGGTTGTGTTAAGTACAGGACCGCATCGTTGACGAAGAACTATGGAATAATTTAAATTCGATTTGTCGTTTATTCCTTCGGGTATTATTTAAAATGTTTCGAAGTTTTTTAAATAATTTGTTGGTAGGTAGACCTTTTCGTGTTGGGATTTTGGCGTAGGACTACATCTTTCATTTCTATACCGGGGTGTAAAATTATTGTTTCGAAAACGAAAGTGTTACACCGAAGACCGAGATTTTGTGCGTTAATAGCTCCTAAACAACTGAACGAAATGGTATGATAAACACTTCATTCGAAAGATAAAATGTCTACGCGTTATATACTTGTTACTCCAAAAACTTGTTTCAATAGGCTTAAAATTGCTTTCAAAACAGGCTATTGAAACCACCAATCGGTATATAAGCGAGCGCCGCTCGAAAATCCACTCAGTTATATTTGAACAGCGATTAATGAATGGTGTCGCCAAGAGCCTGTTTGCGCACCTTATGCCAGAGGGGAATCCTTCAGGAGGCGAGTGATCCCACTGAAAAGACGACCAAGACAGTGCCAGCATCGAAAATTTGTTTCGCTTGTGGCATCGGAGCAGCCGCCACACACACACATACACGCGCGCAACTCTTTTCGTTTGGTTGTTATCCAGTCCCGAGAAGAATACGGAAAGATGTATTCGTTGCTGAAAAATATTCTGTCAACTACCCTGGGAATTGAAAAATTAAAGCGAAAGAGTTTATTTTAATGTTTTCTATCCATATATTGGGTTAGGGAAAAAGAAATGTCGTATATTGTCAATATATGGCAACACTTAAACATATCTTGTGTTGAACAAATCGCATCGGGTCATACTATACGACTATTTAAAGACGACAATCTGTGCTACAAGTGTCGTTTCGACAGTGTTGTGATTGTCCTTTTCAGTCTCAAGTTATAGCGCGTCAAAGATGGAGTCCACCAAGCAAGAAATTCGCCATAGTTTACGTTTTTACTACCAGCGAGGTAAAACCGCAACGAAGGCGGCCGAAAAAAATCGTACAGTTTATGGACCCGATACTGTAACGATTAGCACAGCACAGCGTTGGTTTGATCGATTTCATTCTGGTGTAGTGGCTGTCGAAGATACATCCCGTGCTGGTAGGCCAATCGTCGTGGAAAACTATAAAATCGTTTCAAACAACGTTTCAACAAAATAACAAACAAACAATCGTTGAAATCATCCAAGTAGACCGGCATGTGAGCACACGCTCGATTGGCCAGGAAGTGGGTATAGACCATAAAACCATTTGGAACCATTTGCAGAAGATTGGATTCCAAAAAAAGCTGGATGTATGGGTGCCACACGAGTTGACGCAAAAAAATCTTTTAGACCGAATCAACGCCCGCGATGCACTGCTGAAACGGAACGATCTAGACCCATATTTGAAGAAGATGGTGACTGGTGATGAAAAGTGGCGAAAAAAGTCGTGGTCGAGACGCGGTGAGCCGGCCCAAACCATCGCCAAGCCCGGATTGATGGTCAGGAAGGTTTTGCTGGGATTGGAAGGGAATCATCCACTATGAGCTGCTCAACAATGGCCAGACCCTCAACTCGGTTCTCTACTGTGAGCAGCTTGACCGTTTGAAGCAGGCGATTGACCAGAAGCGGCCAGAAATGATCAATAGGAATGGTGTTGTTTTCCACCAGGACAACGCTCGGCCTCATACATCTTTGATGACCCGCCAGAAGCTACGGAAGCTCGGATGGGATGTCCTATTGTACCCACCGTATAGTCCGGACCTGGCTCCAAGTGATTATCATCTCTTCCGTTCTATGCAAAACGCTCTTGGTGATACTAAGTTGGCCTCAAAAGAGGCTTGCGAAAACTGACTGTCTGAGTTTTTTGCAAATAAGGGTTTTATAAGGGGGGGGGGGATAATGAAGTTGCCTTCTAAATGGCAACAAGTTTGCGAACAAAACGGCGCATATTTGACTTAAATTGGATAATTTTAAGTATGTTAAATAAAGCGTCAAATTTCGATCGGAGATACGACATTTCTTTTTCCCCAACCCAATAAAACTGCGACCAAATACATTTGTTTTTGTGATTTTTCAATTAAGTACAATTAGCGGAAAAGCTTCTGAAGATTATTCTTCCCCATCAATAGAAAATTTTCATATCCAATATTGAATGCGCGTATAACAGAAAATGTTTCGCATCATATAATTTTCAATCGATTATTGCTCAGTCGCTGAAAGTTTCAAGCTCAGAGAGTTCATTCGCCTCTAGTTTGTCTTCCAAACTGCCATCGTAAACCACACCTTCTCTCAATGCAATCACGGACGAAAAGCATACTTAAGCGATATTCTGGTGGTGAAACGCATTGCAGTAAAAGTAAAGTTTTCCAAGGGCCTTTCTCAAGGCTAGAGACGAATGAACCGAAAATGTTTAAAGTATCTAAAACACAAAACCTGACCTGACCTGAAACGCATTCATTTTTCGTGAGGACACCGACTGGACAACATCGTTGCTGGACGAGCTGGACGGCGAGGGATCGAGTGATTCATTACCTGACCTGACCTGAAACGCATTCAGTATGTTTCGAACGGGACAGTCGCCACACACACACACATTTTACATAGATCTTGTAGTGACATTATTGTTACCAATTGTTTCTTCTCAGATCCGCACATGGGCTCGCCAATTAAACCTTCCGGCAATCACTCATTTCAGGTCCACATAACACCAAACCGGTTCTTGTCATGACCACTTCACAACTTTGAAAGAGTTCAATTGAAGTTTTCTAAATATATATGATAATTTCATACATATACTCTTCGCTCACAGATTTACAAGAACAACTTTCACCAATCTTGCAATTCATCATTCATCCATTTATTGAGAATCGATTCAGATGCAATTTCAAACAAATGATCACTAAATCAATGATAGTCCTACGTCACCCTTGCGGTTATACCACAGATATAACCCACTTCCTGTTTTTTGTTAGAAGAGCGTTGATCACCGGGACTGACAGTAGCAAAATAAAAGTAGAAGGGTATGAGCCTAGGCACGGACGGATGCTTGACGTAGGACTGTGATTGTTCAGAGCAGTTGTTTTTTGAATGTAATTCTTTTCGTTGTTCAGAAATCTGTTATTATTAACTCTTTTGGTACTCCAAATAGTAGCTCTGAAAAGGGCCGTTTGTTATATGTACTCATAACCGTCAAACGGTTGTAACGAAAAAAAAAGAAAATAAGCTTCTGGCAGGAAGGTCAACTGTCTAACTGAAAATGATTAATGAATATCAGTGTGACACATAACAGGGTGGAATGGTAGATGAAGTATATGTGGATCGATAAAAAAAAATAATCGTCAATTCGAGAGAGTACCGCTATTGACTGTATACCACAATCCACCAACAGCCATGTATGCAGAAATAACAGATTATTTTTCGAGTAAATTTGTGACTCGACTTTTTAATATCCATAGATTTTCTGTGGATTTTTCTTTGAATTTTGTATAGAATAGCAAATATCAGTTTTTAATAATAATTAATAACATAAATTCTTTGATAATGAGATTGAAATTAAGAAACTCAATAACAATTTGCAGCGCTACATTCTGTATATCAGCCATTCCATGCCAAACGGATGTAGTGGTTCTCAGATTTTTGTCAAAAGTGGTCATTTTGTTCTCTATCACAAAACATTAGACCCGTTTTTTTTTTATTTTTTCATTAGGGTGCACATTTCCATTTTGAGGGGGGGCCGAAAAATCAATTTTTTCCACTTTTTCCCAAAAATGCCTTTTTTCAAAAATTCATAACTTTTGAACCACTGAACCTATCTAGATGACCAACATATCCAGTTGAAACCAATGTCTCATTAAAAAATATTGCACTTGCAAAAAAAAATGGATTTTATTTTCGTAATTATCGACTACTGTTCTACTGTTTCCATTGCTTTGGACTAGAGGTCGCTATATTTTTTAAAATGTTTTCTTGAAAGCTGGGGATTTTTTACATAACATATCTCGATATCACATATGCTACTTTTTTCGTTTTTGAGTTATGATTTTTCAAAGTTAATCGATGGTTAAAAAAAACAATTTTTCTTCATTTTTTCCACTACAAAAATTCATAACTTTTGAACTACTGGACCTATTCATATGATCGACATATCAAATTGAAACTTATGAGTTAGTGTTCTTTGAAAAATATTGCTTTTGCGAAGAATTTTGATTTTCGTTTTTGTAATTATTGATTGAGTAAGCTTTTTATCGTTTTCTCGGATAAAGATAGAGCTATATTTTGTATATTTATTATGGAAAGCTGAGGATTTTTCACATAACATATTTCGACATCAGAGATGCTGTTTTTTTTCGTTTTTAAGCTATTATTTTGCAAACTGCCTTCATCAGTTTATCAGTCATCCTCGCTCTTACACACTCGTCAATTTATTTCTAGTCAATTCAATGCATGTTGACGAATGAAGAAGTAGTGCTAATCGAAGCGAAGCGACCGAGAGGAGTGTCGATATTCATTTTTCATCGTTGAAGATTTCGGGCTATGTTCATCACACAATCTCTGAAGCGTTGGGAAGTTCAGCTCATCATTGCTGCAATCGATCGTGCGGTTTTCAGAATAGACCATGTCTGGGTTGTAGGATGGATGACTATTTTCCAAATTATTCCCAACCAATACCGCGACATGTGGTCGAGCGTTGTCAAAAATTGAAAAGGAAATAATATAGATATTAATTTCTGTGCCTAGGATCTTTGAGTATTATTATATATATATTTACGAAAACTTTAGGTGATAGATCCGAGAGTGAAAAGTTTTGATCACCTGTAATTCACAATAGACATGGGCATGCAATCAAAACTATACAGGTTCACCAGAAACCAAAAATCTTTTCTCAACCCATAAATTACCGCGTAAAAGGTAATATTCCACCCAAAAATTCTCTCTGTCTCTCCTTAGAATGTTTTCTTGCATCTCATAAGATAGACAAGAAAATAGCTCAGACTACCGCAAGATGCCCCTCAAATTTTAGGATAATAAATTTCAATAGCCCACACGGAAGGAGGCTCCTACAAACAAGCTTCATCGGAGTGTTTTCTCTGGGGGAAAGTTTGTTAACGGAGAAAGTGTGTTGTAAGCTGGCACGAGGGGATCCCCCCCGCGTTTTCCACTCTCCAGTTTTCCAACGGCATCCTACTTGGCCAAAGGGTCGACCAAAGAGCTTTGCGTTGGTTAGCCAAACAATCGAGAAGCAGTAGTAGCCACAAGAAAGTTCTACACCCAAAGCATATGTGCGGAAATTTTCAAGCCATTTAACTTAAGCCTTGTTAGGAAGAGGTAGCTCGGGGGGTGGGCTGGAATCTTCGGCATACTTCCAGAAGAGGATTGTCATGGGTAGTGTGGACTTTGTGTTTTCTGCTATTCCAGGGAAAGATTTCCATTGGAATAAATCAAACAGTGATATGCCGTCCTCGTTTGGGAGAAGGAGGGGATATCAGCAGCCACCACAGCTCTAATCGGCACAACCCATTGTCGGACCGTTCATTAGACTATATTTGCAGCCCGAGATGGGTATGATAATGGTAACAATAATAAGCGCAGACGGCCGGCAACAACAGGACAAGGTTTTAAGGATGCTAATCGCCGGAATATATGGACCGGCTGGATGTCGATGATATCGGACTAATTTGTATACGTGCGCACTCTATGAATTATGAACAACGGCCCGACGGTAGCTCATGATCTTATTTAGTCACAAGAAGTAATTGAAGCAAACATGAAAGGTGTTAGAATGAATACATGCTGAACATTGTATGCCACATATATTCTTCAAACCTTCGTGAATAATTAACTGATAGTAAATACAGAAGCCAATGACATGTGTCATTCGCCAGAAATAATATTCAATTGTTGAATTGTAAATTTGGAAGATGTTTTTCGAAACAAATATATGATACCAAACATTAAGAAACAATAGGGCTTACAACCACAGGTTAAATCTACTATGAATGTGACATCTTGTATTGAAAATTGCGACGCATCCTTTTTGGCAGCGTTTCGATGACCCAAACAGTTTTTAAAATTTACTGATGATAATATGTGGACTTTCTTAATCTTTCATGACGGATAATTGGTGGACGTTGGGTAAGGTTCTGAATACTTACATCAAATGCTTCCTTAAAGTTCGCTCGGGCGGCTCACTCTACAATCCGAAGAACTGCCTCTGACAAATAATCATAATCCACTTCGTCACCGTAAAGAAAGACGACTTTCTCCGTCGATTCCGCTAAATTCTCAAAGCAAACCCATATGCTGCAGCATACCCTGCTGTGTTAATTTTATTGATATTAATTAACATTTATTACTGTTTGCATAATAATTTCTAATTAAAAACAGCTCTCGGAAGAAACCGTAAAATTCAAACTCCACGCTTCGGTATCATCCTTTCTTTCTTTCTTTCTTTCTTGACGCACATGTGTGTGTTCATGTATGTGCGAGAGAGCAAGAGTTTATTCGAGCAAGATAAGGGGTGGTAGCAAAAGTTTGCACAAAGCTAAAATTAACATAAATATGCGAAGCGTCATAAATATGTTTAGACTTTTTGTGTCTCTGCTCGCCGCATCCCGCAATATCCTTTGGGTTTCCTTAAAAAGGCACAAGAAGACTCAAGGGTACAAGACGATGGAGAATTTTTCAAGGCCAGCAAGGGACGTCATCAAGAATCTCAACGTTTTGTTCGTTTGCCCGCATAACACAAATTCCATACTGGGTTTTGATTGATGATGCACGTGAGACCTCATAGTGGTATTTTGGCAAAAATTTCGAAACTACACTACCATTCGTCGATATTTAAAATCGTTGCGAAATACGAGACCCTTACGTAATTAATTCAGCCAAAATTTCCCCGTAAAACTTAACACTCCGAGCGACGTTTCTGTTGTTCGGATATTAGCATTGGAAATGTTTATCTTTTTGCTTCGCTATCGTTTGCCGAGCAGGGGAATGATACATTCATAAAACACAAACTTAATGCGTGTTTTCAGGGAACATACCGTCTTGCCGCACCGAACACTGACTGCTTAAGAGATTTTGCTTTGCGAAATGAGAGCGATGAAATTCGCACCAACATATTACAGGGATACACAATGGGGAAGGGTTGTAAGCAGCCCTAATAAAGAAAACGTCAAACCGTTGACATCCGTTCTCCAACGGGGGGAGATAGTGGGGAGCGGTTTGTTTGTGATGTAGTCAAACTGGGTTAGCAGCGGCAGCAGCAGCAGGCAGAACGTTATCCCAAGTTAAAGCAAACACATCATTAATATGTAATTTTATTAATCACGCAAATTTTGCTCACTCCACTGCCAAGGTCTGACTGAAATTTGGCCGCCTATCAGAGCAAAGACTGGTACAAATGGTTTCTTACCCTTTCTGGGGATTATGTTGACGGAATCTTACATCTGTGATACGAGATTAAAGATTTGTCATGTCGGTGATTTTTGATGCGATCCGTATCTCAAATTTGAATGTAAATCAGTCTCAGTTAACCGAATGGCCACTACGGTTAGATTAAATCGCCGGAAACCTCGTTACGTTGTGTAATTGCTCACAACTTAACAGCAGATAAGCGTTCGGACCTCGAAGAAGCTCTTCGCTTCGAATGTCAGATTTAATCTCTTTAATCTCGAAGAGGTATGATTTTCCGCTTGTGACAATTAACCGATGATGGTGCTTTGATTATTATGCTAGATAAAACTCTTAATAACATTCGAATCTCCAATGCTGTAATCGGATTTGTAAACATTGAAATTTAACTGTGGCTCTCAAATCCTTCAATACTCTTAAACTTACATATACCCTACTCGTTTTACACGAAACTGTTCTGAGGGCAGTGGTTCAACTTTACTTTCAAACCACCCAAATGTTTATGAAGGTACGAAGTATAATTTCTCATGAACACATTGACAGATAATCTCTAGCAGCACTGTTCGACAGCACCAGACAGAGAAAAAATAGTGCATTGTTTTGGTTTGTTTTGGAAAAATTGTGGTCTATTGTTTTGGTATATTTCAATGAATCTTCGAAGAAAAAACAGACAATGGGTTATATCTGTGATATAACATCAAGGATGACGTAGGACTATAGTTGGTTTAGTGATAATTTGTTTGAAGTTGAATCTGAATCAATTCTGACTTAATGGATGAATGAATATTTCGGGAAGGGAATTCGAAAACGAGAGCGCTAGGTTGGAGGCACAAGCTTTTGAGCCTCAATATCTCTTTGTCGACTGAAGTGACATGATTATCAGTTTATTCAAAAGAGAAATTCTAAGTTCTAAGCAGAACCGGAGGATTATTTGATTATTCGTCGCAGTTCGTGTATACTGTTGATCGTACGGTATAACTTAAGATCATCAGCGTATAGCAACTTACAGGAGCTTAAGTGGTCACAAACGTCGTTGATGAATAAAACGAAGACGAAGACAAGTGACTGCCTTGCGGAACACCTGATGGTATTTCGAAGATCTCAGATTTGGCATCATGAACCTTAACGAAGGCCTTCCTACACGATAAGTACGAGTTCAGCCAGTGAACAATCCACGGAGGCAGACCAAGGCGATTCAGTTTTGTAATGGCAAGATTGTGAGGTACTTTATCGAAAGCATTCGAAAAGTCTATGTACACGGCGTCTACTTGCTGACGCTTCTCAGTGCTGCGAACAACTGTGCTGGTGAAGGTCATCAAGTTAGAGGTAGTCCAGCGCTTTTTCATGAATCCATGTTGAGAATCCGAGATCATTGACCGAACTGCTGAATACATATTGTCGTGCAAAAGTCGTTCTAGCACCTTGGCCAATCAGCCCAAGATCGAAATGGGTCGATAATTTTCCATTTTCCATAATTTTTCAGCAGTACTAAAGGGTGTGTCACATCAAATTGCATCACGGAAAAATCGCTGTAGAAATTTAATTTTTAGGAATTATATCTTCAGCTTTCGCTTATAATCAGATAAGAGTGTATAGATCATGTTGGCCATGCTTCACTGTCAATTTTTCTTAAATTTGGAAAAATGTCGTCGAACGAAAAAGAGCGTCGTGAATTAATCCTGTGCACTCATTTCGAAAATCCGGAGTTGTCACATCGGGACATCGGTAAGATGCTGGGAATCATCCAATCCACGGTCAGCAGAGTACTAAAACGATACTTCGAGAACCTAACCATCGACCGGAAGGTGAAGAACGGCAAAAATGGATGCTCTGTCAGTGAAAAAGATCACAAGCGCGTAGTTAAGCAGTTTAGACGTGATCCAAGAAGTTCGGTCCGGGATGTCGCCAATAAGCTGAATTTGTCAAGTTCATTCGTCCAGCGGACCAAGCAGCGGGAGGGCCTGCGCACATACAAGGTTCAGAAGGCTACTAACCGCGACGAAAGGCAAAACATGGTGGGGAAGACGCGAGCCCGGAAGCTGTACACCGAAATGCTGACGAAGCCGCATTGCCTGGTAATGGACGACGAAACCTACGTCAAAGCGGACTTTCGTCAGCTGCCGGGCCTGTTGTTCTTCTCCGCAGAGGACAAATTCAGCGTTCCGGAGGAGATTCGCAAGCAGAAACTATCCAAGTTTACCAAAAAGTACAATGTGTGGCAAGCGATCTGCTCTTGCGGAAAGCGGAGCGCCCCCTTCGTGATGACCGGCACGGTAAACGGGCAGGTTTACCTTAAGGAGTGCCTACAGGAGCGCTTACTACCACTATTGAAGCAGCACGGATTACTACCACTATTGAAGCAGCACGGATCTGGCCGGATCTCGCTTCGTGCCACTATTCAAAGGAGTGGTTCGAAGCCAACGGGGTCACCTTCGTGCCAAAGGAAATGAACCCGCCCAACGCACCGGAGCTTCGCCCAATAGAGAAATATTGGGCGATTATGAAGCAGGCCCTCTGGAAGAACCCAAAAGTTGTCAAATCGGAGGCGGACTTCAAGAGAAAATGGATTTCTGTTAAAAAAAAACTACAACCTGACGTTGTACAGAACCTTATGGATGGGGTAAAGAGGAAGGTGCGAGCATACGGGCTTGGGCTCGAAGTATGAATTAAAAGAAAATGCCAAAAGTTGTTTAATAGTTTTTATTTTACTGTTTAAAATTTTCAAAAGGATCGGTCTACTGGGCGAATTTCTACAGCGTTTTTTCCGTGATGCAATTTGATGTGACACACCCTTTAGAGCGAAAGTAACGTTTTCGGGCCTTACGCAGACGGTTTAGCAGGTTACGCAATTGCGGATTCCACCATGGTTGTCGGAGATTCGTAGAAGGCTTTCGAGTCTTTACGGGTACCAAATCATGGATTATCTCGTAAATATTGTCATAAAACACGGAAAGCATCGTCCACGGTAGGTAGTTTAAGTAACCGTTCCTAATCCAAGGCCACTACTCTCGAGTTAATAGCTTCGAAATCGCACCAAGCAAAGTGATACTCACAGTAAGCTCCGGAATCGGTTGACTGATGATCTTCCAGAGCCAGAGCAACCTCCTGTTCGGATGAGGCATTGAGCGGCAAAAATCCTTGTACATCTTCATCAAAATTCCATGCCAAGTTGGGCAAATTGTGATCAACCAAGACGATAGTCGCGTCTCGAGGGCTGGCCATTTCGAGTAACTGTAGGACGGTGCCGGCATGTTTAGTATAGATATCGAGAAGACTGCCAGGACGGATATATATGCAACACAGAAACAGCGATACGCGTGGAAGAATGACCTGCACAGTAACTTGCTCGAGATTCTCGCTGTCTTCAAGATGTACGGTTTTACAATTCAGCTCGAAGTGCAATTTTCAGGATTAACCGATGGTTAAAAAATCAAAATTTTGCTCCTTTTTCCAAAATTGAAAAAATTATAATTTTGAACAACTGGACCGATTTGAATGATCGACATATCAAATTAAAGCCAATGACCTAGTTTTCTTTGAAAACATATTACAGTTGATAAATATTTGGATTATCGTTATAATAATTATTGATTGTGTTAGATTTTAATAGTTTTCTCGGTTAAAGATAGAGGACGCTGTATTTGTTATATTTTTTCTTGAAAGCTGCTGTTTTTTACATAATATAACCAAAAATTAAAGATGTGTCTTTTTTCGTTTTTGATTTTTCAAATTTAACTTGTTTTCAGTCTTCGTTCAATATTTCTAGGCAACTAGACGAGATCTATGTGACTAGATTCCAGTTTTCTCGCAAGTGTAGTATTTTTTCAATTTTATCGATTATCCGAATCCGTCCAGTAGTTCAAAAGTTATGAATTTTTGAAAAAGTCTAGAAAAGGCAAAAATCAATTTTTCGGACCATTGGTTGACTTTGAAAAAGCTACAAAATGGAAAAAAATCACATCTCTGATTTTTGGATATATGATGTAAAAAAAGCTCAACTTTCAAGAAATAAAAAATAAAAAATATGGCGCCCTCTAGCCCAAAGCCATTAAAACAAAAAAAAAATCAAATACATTTAATAACAAGAACAAAACCCAAAATTTTTACGAGTGTAATATATTTTTTTCAAAAATTAAGTTAGTTAATAATCTTTAATTTGATGCATCCAGCGTCTGAATCGGTCCAGTAGTTCAAAAGTTTTGATTTTTTTTAAAGTCATTTTTGGAAAAAGTGGAAAAATTTACCAAACCAAAGTGGAAATGGTCAGTTCCTAGAGACCGATACGGGGCTCACATGTGAATGTATAACCCGTAACATTTTAGTGTGTAGATAATCGCGATTAACATTTTCTGCAAACTTTTTTTCTATTCAGAAAAATACATCAAAAACTTGTCAAGCACGAGAATACACTCAAAAATGTTACGAGTAGAACATATTTTTTTCAGAAGTCCATCCATACAAAAATGACATATTTTCCAGAAACTGTTATGATTGAAAGTTGACGTCTTCGACAAAAGTTCAAATTTTTATGAGATCGTAAACTTCGTCGAATACACTATATCGCTATCTTGGCAGCAAACAAAGTTTGGATTAGTTGCATTATTTTCAAAGAAAACATGAAAAGTTGTAGTTAGAAAACTTTTGTTCCTATAAAAGTGCCCATCTTCCAATGTATGGGTGATTTATTGGAAATTGTAATTCGATTCACATATTTTTGATTTTTTTTTAATTTAAAAAAAAATTGAGAAAAATTAATTACAATTTTAAATTATTTTTTCCAGTGTGATTTACAAACGAATTGTATTTTTATGAAAATTTTAATAATTTCCTACATTTCATTCTTTGACCAGATTTTTCAATTATTTTTTTTTTGAGTTATATTTTTTTGCAAAGAAAAAACACTTTGAAGTATGCAAAGTTGTTTGACCACAACGTTTCACTGCAATCTGAGATGGTGCAGCTAACTCCTAAGTCGGGTTGGCATGCAATTCAAAAGATGCAAACGGTGTCCGTAGAGGAATCTTTGCCTGTTTAGCGAGCGGTTTACTCACTATTGATCCGCAGTACGGAATAATCTGTATTTATACAGATTATTCAGACTTTTTGAAAATAAGAATCTGTAGATATAGATTAGAGATTTTTCGGGTTTTCATACAAATTTACAGATTTTTGAAAATAACGATCCAATATCAATTATGGTTTAATCCTAATAATATTTTTTCCCACCTCACCAATTTTATGTATATAACAATCTGAATGAGAGTCATATAGCAGTCTGAATGAGAGTCATTCGGGCATTCATATGTAGCGAGTAGTATGACTTTCTCATGTTCAATCTAAGGCGAAAATATGCAAAAGTCGGCATCATCAGGTAGCTTTACAATAAAGAAATAACACTGTTTAACTTTTTCCTACTGAAGCATAGTGAATGCGATTTTTAACGTGGATACCATCAACATCGTTAAATTCATAATAACTATGCCAATCAATCAACCTAGGATTATGTTTCAAAATTGAACTTATAAATTTTACCCTTTTTGGTTGTATTAAATTTCGACACTTGTGTCGTACTGATTGCAATTATTTTTACTTGAAAAAGCAGTTTTTTTAATTAATGTTTTATGTTTATGTTTAAAAATATTTGCTATAATTTCTTCTTCGAATGATATTTTTCGCATGTATCACAAAAATAATTACTTTGGCGTCTTTCGCCTTTTATCGTTCTGTTTGAACATACGGAACAATGCTCTTTACATCTTTCCAGTGCCCTAATACAAGGAGTTTTCCATTAATCATTTCCTCAAGCTTGGATGGCAACTTTTGTGTATGCTGAGTACCTTTATAAATTATTCATAGCAGTGCCGTTTTGGTTCGTGGATAAGTTCATAAAGACATTAAAATTCGTTTAGAAAAAGTGTGAACTGATACATTATTGCATAAATGTAAATATCAGTATACTTCTTTGCTGTGGTGGCTGAGAGCGAGGAAACGTCCGCAATGGTTTGATACAGATTTCGATACAGATTTTCTGAGAAAAAAAACGCAGGTAAAAAGATTTTTTGAGACCAAAAACACATATTTTATTATGGCAACCCTGCCGGAGTGATATAAAGCTGGAGTGCAGAATACAAATGCATGAGGGAATGGCATTGAAAACTTTTATCTATATAAATAAAAATGTAAGGCAAAATCTGTTGGTAAGCGGAAAACCCAAAGAAGGGATGGTCCGATTTTAGCCTTCTTTATTTTGTTGTATTCGTCTCTTCCCGTAGATCAATATAGCGGAGAGAAAAATCGGAAAATTCGAAAAATATAGTTCCCATATGTCGGGTCAGCTAGTACTAAATAATTTTTCAACGGGAGGAGCCTCAGTTGCATTATTTCCTCTCTCCACTGTGTCTATAAAACGAACGCTGCATTTGATTCGCAGTGGTATATGAATATTGTGACTCACAGATACAGAAGTAGAACATTTCGGACAGAACCTTTCTGCACAAAATTGTGCAGAGCAAATGTATGGGAAAAAGGGAATACATACAATTTTCGTTAATTTTAACCATTTACGGATAATGCAATCGTTATGTATAGCACATTTAAAAAACTTGAGGAATTTCCGATTAGATTGGTACGCAAACAATCAAAATCCATTCGATGCAAAAATAGTTCTGACCATTACCTTTATTTCAAAAAATGTTTTGGCATACTTTTCGGCGCAGTGCTCCGACGCACTGTCGTAGCGAAAGGGTTAACGAAAGACGTAGTCCACCGTCAAAATATTATAACATTCACCCTTTGAATACGAGAGAGCGCGATAGCGCTTGTTATATGTCAAAAGTGCGGGGAACGCTATATGATGTTAATATTTTTGACTTAACGTAGAATTTCGTCTTTCGGGAACATTTGTAAAAGAGAACTTTATGCGCTTTGTGCAGCAAACGATAATTACGAATGAAATTGTGTAAATATCAGGGCCCGAAATCTTCGACGGTGAAAAATGAAGACCGACTCTACTCTCCTTAGCTCCGCTTCGACTAGAGCTGCTTCGGCAGTCACCGTTAACAAAAAAAATGGGTCTGATTCTCGAATACACTTCACGGTGGAAACGAAATAAACGGCACGCCATTGAACTACGTTTAACGAGTTAGTGAAGTGTCGAAGATAGTAATGAGTTTTCAGGCAGAATGTGCACTTTTCAAATAAAAAATCATTAATGAAAATTAACGGCTTCGTATCAAACTGGTATTCAATGTGAGTGGAAAACTTTGTTTCCTTCATGCGATAGAATAATCTCATACAAAAAT
Source organism: Toxorhynchites rutilus septentrionalis (assembly GCF_029784135.1). Taxonomy (NCBI): domain Eukaryota; kingdom Metazoa; phylum Arthropoda; class Insecta; order Diptera; family Culicidae; genus Toxorhynchites; species Toxorhynchites rutilus. The sequence goes on from NC_073744.1 coordinate 152,936,905, forward strand.
TTTATCAGAAGATGATTTGATATTATAATGATTAGTTCATTGAGAAACTGATCTCGTATCCAGATGTCGACACCGTACCGTTGTCATCGCGGATACGTTTCATTCCGTTTCCACCGTGAAGTGTATTCGAAGTGTATTCGAGAATCAGGCCCAATGACTTGACTAGAAAATGAATTGACTAGCGTTGACTAGCGAGGATGACTGGTAAACTAGTCCAGTCAGTGGTTATTTTAACTGACTCGACTAATGAATAAAAATCTACCTCTTCATTCAACTGACTTCAGTCCACATTTCCATTTCCCCCTGACACTAATTTTGCCACCACCGTATGCAATCTTAATGTACATCCATATAAAGTGGAACGAAAACTTGACTCCTGATGCAAAAAAGTTACCCCATCAATGGACGGTTTATTTTCTATCCATCGTGAAATCAAACAAACGAACTTAGACATTTATCAAGTATGCTATAAAGGTCCTCGCGTTAGTATTAGTTAGTATTAGGCGTGCAAAATAGCTCACACACAGCATGCTATTTTATACGTGTGAGTAATTTTAGTGTACGATACAAAAGAATCTAGCTCACCTGTAGCGTTTGTCAAACCACGGTGAACTCAAACATCGATGCATGGGAAAGAGAGAGAGAAACGAATTCGTTTTGGGGGAAGTCACTTCAAATGCAATGAGGACAATTTGACTGGGAAGAATGATATGATCAGCGTTGCCAATGTTCCAGTTTAAACTGGATTCTTCCAGTTTTTTTTCCTCGATCCAGTTATAAAGTTAAACCCTGAAATCTTCCAGTTTTTTAAAATATTATCCTGTTTTATCCAGTTTTTTTATATGGTTGTTCCATTTTACCAGGTTTTCGTAAAATATTTTCATTATACATAAACATTATCCCTCCCTCACCCTTCCTATTCCTTGGCCAATTTTGTTTTTTGACATTTTTCGTTCGATCGATCCAAAGTATATCTTTTATTTTCTTACGCAGTGTTATTTTTCTCCTGCTTACACATCCGAAAATCAATACGGTTAGCGCGCAATGCGTGTGGTACCTTACCAAGCAGCAACGTGCTACAATGTCTTTGAGTTTATATAAATATTATATGTTCTAGGTCCTCCAAAACATCCTGAAGTTCAGACCAATTGATCTACAATGTCCATAAAAAAAATACCCGAAAATTCATAGAGCCCGCGTGTTATGCTGGCTTTGAGTTTATATAACGTTTTAGTATCAGACGTGATAGGTTCTCCAAATCATTCTAAAGCTCAGAAGATCATAGTGTCAATGTGCTCCATCTTTTTAATTGATATGAATATGAAAACCAAGTAATATTCCTTCCGTTTACATCCGTTTACATCAATCGACCATTTGACGAAATGAAAATCCGAAAATCCCATGTGTTACAACATGCGGGAAAGATTATTTTTAGGTAACCTAAAAAGTAAAACCTGTACAATTATTTTGATCGGCTATACATTCCATTATTTATCGCATCATTTCCCATCGAAATCCAATCGCAACGATGGAAAATTGACTGTGGGATACCTAAGACGGTAACTGAGAGAACTTCTCGAAAATCAATCATCCCGGTGTTATTCATAGCGTATACACTTTATAGAACTCCATTTGCGACGGCGGAGAGTTATTATTAGGAAATCTAGAAAGCAGAAGAACTCTAAAACTAATCAGACCGGCGATATATCGAACTCTAATCTGGAAGGGCAGACTTATCTTTTGGAAACCTGAGAATCCGAGAGAAGTCCTCTAGAACCCTGAAGATATTATGCATCGCGCGTACGTATATGAATCTCATCGGGACGGAGGAGAGTTATTTTTAATAACCTGAGGAGGTAACCGAGAGCACTCCTCTAAATCCAATATTTCCGGCGATATGTTCCGTTATCAATCTCGCGTACTCTGCTTCGAACTTCAGTCGCAACGGTGGAGAGTTATCTTTCTCTAGGTGGTAGCCAAGAATAGCAACTTATAATCGTTCTCCTTATGGGCTTTGGGATATTTTTTTCGGACTTGCTACTATCGAGATCCGTCATTCGCAGGTGAAGTTTTTAATTTCATATTCTTCGTGAGTGCGAAAAAGATAGCTACGAAGATGGTCAAAAAACACTACAGAAATGTCAAAATTCGAGAAGGAAAAGAACTGACAATTCAGGTTAGGTTTGATGTTGTAATCATTAACCAGAAACCGTGTACGTCAATAATTCTCATTGTCGAGCAAAAAAATATGATATTTTTTAAGTTTTATCCAAATAAAATCTTATTTTTTTAGAGGAACTCGAATGGTTCATTCATGGTTTATTTCGCTATTTTATGATCTACTATACGCTTTGAAGGGAATACTATTTCTCGGACATTGGAATAAGTATAAAAAATGATTTTAGATAAACCAAGGCCGAACTTCTCAAAGTAAAACTATTTCACGGGATCCAGTTTTCTTCCAGTTTTTTTAAGAGCAATCTTCCAATTTTTGAAAAATATTATTGGCAACCCTGGATATGATATGGTCGAGTCGGTAGAGGGAGATAGCGACTAAACGCCCGACTGGCTGTTCAGTCGTTTTGGCGGAGAAACTGCGTGAAGAAGCCAAAAGCCATTACACTGGAGAAAAACTTTAGTAAATGCAGCTACCAAATCTTTAGTAGTCGAAACATTTGTAAAATGTACAAATTTTTTGTAAATATTACAAAAACTTTGTTAAACTGATGTCAGATGCAATGTACACCCCTACCAATCATTCGTACATTTTACTTCATAGCATGTGTAACCTTGAGTATTTTCATTTCTGGCAACTGTGTGTATGCAACTGCCATTTCTCTAATGGAAGCGAAGGGATACGGAGGTAAACATTTGGTTGTATTATGATTTCTTTTACCTAAATATTTTCCCTTTTCAGCATATAATCGTAGAAATCCATAGCAACGGTTTCACGCAGCCGTAAGTATTTAGATACATCAGAGGCCAAAAACGGCGGATGTCGCCGTGCACAATTGATTGATTATTGTTTGATTTTTCCCCTTATTCTATTATCCACAGATCGCAACTAACAGCAGCAATGGATCGCCTCTCGATCCATTTGTTGTTCCAGGAAACGATGGAGATCAGTTGGGCCAATCGTGCCGTCGGGAGCGAGGAAACCAGCAACAACCGTTTTACACTGAGCAATCAACAGCTACCGATTCGGACAACATCGACTCGGATGGAAGCAGCAGCAACAGCGCAGATTGTCGGTGTTATTCCATATACTGTCTGCAGCAAAAACTCCACTAGCTGATGAACGATATGCTATGACGAAAGTATCACAATTTTCAAACACATCGTCACATTATATAAAAATAAGAATATTAATAAAAATAATAATATTTTAAATAAAAACTATATTGAACCAATGGATGGCCAACAAATTAGCCATTACCAAAGCCGAAATCGAGCCAACATTGGACTTACAAACCATAGTTTTGTTTGACATTTGTGTCTACCAATTTTTTTTCGTAGCATGTACCAATGATTAGTAGGGTAGAAAATGACTAGAGGATTGGTAATATTTACCAAAAAATTGGTCATATATATTAAATTTTCCTCTCAGTGTACTAACTGACTACGGATATTGTCAGTCGGGTAGTCAGCCGACTATCCTCAGTTGACTATGACTATGCCGTGCCCTGGTAAATATAATATTCTAGTTATTGTAAAAAAATAATATATATACAAATAAGGAAGGTAATGTAATAAATTTTATAAAACCCACTTTTTATTTGTGTTTTTTTCATTAATACTACTTTTGTGACCTAATCAGCTATCTGCGTTCTTTCAATTTTTTTCAAATATACCCAAACTCATCCGCATTTTCGGCATATGCTCACAAAATTTGATCCGCACTCAAACGGTTAACAGCTGCTAGAGAAAGTTTAAAATTATCAAACTGTCCGCCTTCTCATCAACGTTCGCAAAATTGGCTGCAAACGGTGTGAAACTATTTTGAAGCCACCCCGTAAGCAAACCGATTCGGGAGAGGAACAATACGATGAAATTGCTCCGATCGACGGCTGCTGTGGATAATTGAAACATCACTAATCCTTCCTTCCATTCGGATCGTTCTTGGAAAACTTCCTACGAGCATAACTCTAGGCGAACGAGGTCTCGAGTGCCGAGCAATTTGTGTCCGAGAAGAAGAGCAAGCGGATCTGGCGATGATGTCGATTATGGCTATTCGATACTTTGTTGTAATAACGACGATAATCTGAGCGTCAGCCAGCTTCTGTTCGCCAGATGTCGCTCGGTAATAGTGAAAGTGCGTACGACACAAGTTCGCCAACGGATTGCTGGGCGAGGAGTAATAGAGCACGGGGGAATTCGTGCGCGGGGGAGAATCTGCCCAGAGCAATGCAACGTGGATAGGGTAGTTGGGTTTATTGCTTCCACTTGTCACTTTATGGCTCTTATGATGAGCATAATCGTCACCATCGGACCAGTGGAAACACTGATTATTTGTGGATAGGAAAGAGGAAGATGTGTTCTATGATAATGTTATTACTGAGTTCTGAATGGTAAAGTTTGTCTACTTTGCATTAGGTGAATATGGTTTCATATTCTGAGTGGGCTCAGAATGGTGTATCTGTTAGCTGGTTTGTTTCAAGTCGATATTACGGAAACAATTGATTTAAAGGTATAAAAGTGTCGGGAACAATCTACAAAATTTTCAAAAATAGTTATACAGTGATAGACATTTGTTTAGCCGCACTTGAAAAAAACCTGAAACACTTTCAAAACAATTAGGAATGTTCTTTTTATCGGGATATATATTTGCTGTAGTGGTAGCATATTTTAGTCACTTTTATTGAATGAACGGGCGTCACACTCACACACGCACAAGGCGGCATCGGTGGATGTAAACATTCAAACGCCGTTTTTTCCCGAGACATACGTTTAGCCGCAGAGCATAAAAACCAGGTTTTCGTATAATCACCGAGTCTTTATCTGTGCTTTTTTAAAAATTGCTTCGGAGTATTCATTTTACACGGTAAATATAAGATGTGCAATGTAAGAAGTTGGTCAGATTAGTGATTCACGTATAGTTTGAAGGAATGGCGAAGGGTACTCGATTAACGAAGGAAGAACGGAGAATAATAAATATGTTCAAAGAAGAAAAGTTTTCTAATCGCTCGATCGCAACAAAAATTGGTCGATCTGAGAAAGTGGTACGTAATTTTTTGAAAATGGGCCCGAAATATGGAATAAAACGACCTACAAAAGGGAACACCAAAGTTACTTTGCGTCTTAAAGGTCAAATGAGACACAAAGCAACCAACAAACGATTGTCCTGCTCACAAATTAAGGTAGATTGGTTGTTCCTGTAACGAAAAGTCATATTGCGCGCATCTTGAACGAGTCACCAAACATCAAGTGGAAGAAACTTCAAGGGAAGCCGAAACTGACCGCCACTCATAAGCAGAGCCGTCTAAATTTCGCCCGGCAATACATGGAATGGAAACTAGAATTGCGATCTGTTGTGTTTTCCGACGAAAAAAAAGTTTAATGGATGGCCCGGACTGTTACAGTTACTATTGGCACGATTTAAGTCAGCGGAATGTCGTGAGATCGAAACGAAACTTTGGGGGCAGAAGTTTTGATGGTGTGGAGAGCCTTTTCCTATCACAGCAAGCTTCCCATTTGTTTCATTTCCACCCGAATGAACTCCGAAAAGTATCTTGAATTACTGGAGGACGTTTTGATTGGCCACATTGAGAATAACGCTACTGAGGATATAGTTTTTCGACAGGATAATGCATCGATCCACGTTTCCAAGCAATCAAAGGCATGGTTTGCTGAGAAGGACATTCCACTTTTTGAATGACCTGCTTGCAGTCCCGATCGCAATCCCATAGAGAACCTATGGGGAATCTTGGACGGGATGGTCTATGCACTCGGACGACAATTTGACAACATTTCCAGCCTCAAGGCAGTAATTCAGGAGTGTTGGGCCCTAATTGATATGCCAACACTTCAAAACCTGTCTGACTCGATGCCAAATCGAATTTTTAATGTGATCCGAAATGGAGGTGGACATACAAAATATTACCTACTGAACTCGAAATTTGCTGCACAGTTTTTTTTTATCGAAATTTGAAGATGCGGCTAAACGAATGTCCACCCTAATTTCACATATTTGAATTATTTTCAATGAAAATAAACAATAATCGTCTTTTATGAGCAAAACTGAACAAATAATTGACTTGTTTTCTAACATATTGAGGAAAAATAAGCTGCAGCTAAACGAATGTCTACCACTGTATAAAGTGGCGCGCGAAACAATACGGTGTTGTTGATGTAAGACTTCGTCATTATTTCATTCCATTCGCTTCGCGAATATTATTTTAAAATGAAACGAAGTCTACAACTAACTCTTTAGTAGAAATTGGTGGCGACGCAACGAATAGTTTGTGTGGTTCTGTAGAAACAACTGGAAACGACTTGACTCAATCATCTTGCCCTCGCGTGAACAATATACAAGCTGGCTTCTTGAATGACACTAACGTTCCCAGTGGAACTTTTGCCGTCTCAACGTAGGTAATACTTGCGTCAATTTTATTAGTAGTACTTATTTGAGATTTCTATGCCGAATAATACGCCTTGAATGTATTCTGGAGTGGTAAGCTCTAAAATACGCGTGACCACAGTGCAAGTCGGAAGAAATTTCTTTGACGAAAAACCCCCCGGCCAGAACGGGAATTGAACCCGAACTCACGGCACTATAATGTGGGACGCTAATCACTCGGCCACGGGAGCACATATACAAGCTGGCTATATGTCGTAAATTGTTTCTTTAGTGTCAATACACACACTTACGATTCAGGTGCGAACAAACTGAACGGAAATCTGAATGAAAAATGGGAGAGAGCAAACTTACAATATAACAATATTCTTTCTACAGAAGCTCTTTGTTCATAATTTTAAAGTCACCACTATCAGAATTTTTGATTGCAAAATTCATTAGAACAAATAACAGCAAACTAATTCAGGAAGCGACCGTTGAGCTCAAAAGTAAAACACTTGCTGTCAATGTCTCGGCCAGATCACACATACCGCCATGAATACAAATATTTATTGAACAAACAACAGCGCAATCAGTAGACATGCATTTCCCATTCCTTCAATCCCATGGGGTCCTTTCAAGTCGATCTCTCAGTCAGCAGGAATAAAAAGGCAAGGGTTTGCGTCTCTCGCAAACCTCGCATTTTACAACCTTTATTTCCTTCACTGAATAACAACCAAGAATAAACAAAATTTTCAAAACAAACCTACGTGAGAGAGTCGGAGCGGATGTCAAGATGAACTTTTCCTCCTGACGTCTTCTATCGATCGGGCAGTAGTTTCATTCGATTAATTCCCCTCACGTAGACGCCCTTAAGACGAGAGGAAAACTTACCTCCTATCGATTGACGGCAATCGGAAGTGATTCCTTTCGTTGGAGGGGTAGGGGTTGAAAAGAAACGATTTCTCGCAGTTCAACTTTAGTTCAGGAATTAGTAGTTGGCGTTTTTCCGCATGTGAGACATTTCGACGGGACTGTGCAAACTCAACTCAATCGTATACATAGCAAAGAGTGGAGATTGTTTAAAGAATACAACTCTCCACGACCGTTAGCTATCATCAAGTTTTCAGGAGCATCACTTTGGGTGAACTTTTCCATAGATTTTTTTCCATGATTCAACAACAAACCTAGGAAGTGTCATTGAGGTGATCCGATTCCACTTTGGCAACATCTTATCAGTTGGAACTGGTTGTATGTTTCGAAACAACCGCGGGGACCACAAGGTACTCCGACACATTCCGCGATAAGCACCCCGGCCGCCGCATTCACCACGTACACAGTACTCCGGCACTCCCACCCCGGAGATAACTAAATATGTGGGGCACAGCAACGCGCCGAGACGATGATCACTTCCGCTTGCTTGCATGCATCCAACAGTAGTGCACCTTCGAGAGTTATCTTATAAACTAAATGTGCAAAACTTGTCGATATAAATAAAGTTTTATGTGCAGAGCTCGGTTTGTGCTGCGCTGTGTGGCGGTGTGATTTGTGAAGGCGGGTTTTTTTCTGGGTCGAACCACGAAAGTTTACTCAGTGAAGGAAACTGCAAGCAAATAGGAGAGTACGGTTCGTCTGGTTCCGATGTTATCTGGCGGAATGTTGATAAATCGGAATGAGGCATTGAAGAGCTGAAGGATTTCATAAATTGAATAACAATAATGACGGAATCTCAGAGAAGTTTGTTTACCCCTAATCAAAAATCAACCAAAATAATGAAATACGTTTCATTCAGTACCATTTTTTGTTTATTTGTTTAGGCTTATTTTATCATTTAAATTTTGAGAGAGCCGGACTAAATCGTGTACATTTCACATGTTCATATGGTAATTACACAGTAGCCATTTAGGCGAAAAAGCAATCATTCTATTTAATTGTTCAGTTAGACTGGACAGCGGATACAGTTGATATGGTCATTGTAATTTTTTTCAATAGCACAACAACCAGACGTTTCTTGTTGCAAACAGAGCAATAGATCAAATCAATGATCACAGAGCTTCAGAGCAGAGTTTGTATGGATGGAGAGAGAGGCCAGGACTCCGACCATGAATCGATCTCCATCACTGATGATTGTTGCGTGGCCAAAGCTATAACAACACAAAGATGGTCAGTTAACGGCTCTGAGTTTTGGACTTTGTAAGCGAACGCAAAATTTGGTATAGGAGCAATATCTTTCAGCTTATGGAGTCAAATATTTGACGGAGTTTGTTGGTCAAAATAATGCATAAAAATATGATCACGTTACACTTGCCCAAAGGTGTCAGATTCACAAAAATATTCGTAAATCTAGGGAAATGTTCATGAATTTCAGAAACCAATCGTTTTGAAATAGAATCGTATAGCACAATTCTTTCGCATTTTTGAAATTCTTTCGAATGAAATCTAATTGTTTTATACAAAGGTGGTAACCTTACCTTGACACCAAACAAACGTCAAAATAATGGATCTGTATTTGTGAAGCAATTTCCTTTCTATCATATTGGCAGGCCTAAAGGTGGTTTTATATTGCTGAAATTTGAATTAAAACTTTATCAATAACTAGCTGATCGGGCAAACTTCGCCCCGCCCAAAATTAATTTTTCATTATGACATTCACGTTTTCTTACTAAACGCACGTTCATGGGTCCAATCGCAGAACTGTTCATTGATTGATAATCTAATCTACCCTTTAAAATTACCTTTTACTATAAAATTCCTAGTACTCCTACCAAAACTCGTCATTATAATATCAGATTATTTTCAGACACAATTCTCGTTCAAGATTTTTCAACCACTTGCAAATAACATGTTTCTTCGTTACATTGAATAAATGTTTGATACAGAAAATATGATAGAATAAAGACAGCCCTAAATCGGACAATTTCTTTTTCGAGTTTTTATCAAGCTCTTATCAACACATTCGGTGATCCATTTTTATTTATATAGATAGAAGAAGATATAGGAGTGCGTTTTATGACATTAAAATCCATTTCCACTTTCGAATAAAAATCAATTTCGTTAGCGCAAACATCAAATGGACTAACAACGCTTGTCACTATGTAATTGTAGAACATATGAGAATTCAGTTTTCCGAATTTTCCCATTTTCTGTCAGAGTTTTCCGAAAATTTGCAATTGTTATGTTTGGTTGGAATATGTTTGGTTGAAATATGTGTATTATTTTCAAGGGACCCCCTCTCCATTTGAGAGGAGGGAGGGGTGTCATATGTCGTAGAAAAATTTTCTCATATCCAATGACCCCAAATCCCAAAGTTAGCTCCATAATTAGTTTTCGAGTTATATAGAAGTTGTTTCATTTGTATGGCAGCCCCCTTTGCCTTTAGAGAGGTGGAAGGATTATCAAACTACTACCATATAAACAATTATTTTCACCTGAATTCACCATATGCCAAATTTCTTTCCGTTTGCTTGATTAGTTTGATTAGTTATACAGAAATTTGGGGTTCATTTGTATGGCAGCCACCCTTTAGAGAGAGAGAAAGAGAGAGAGAGGGAATTTTAATTCACCATAAGTTTCTATCGATCCCTAAAACCTCTATATGCCAAGTTTGATTCCATTTGCTTGATTAGTTCTAAAGTTATTCAGCCCCCCCCCTCTTTAGAGAGAAGGAAGAGTGTTAAACTACCATAGAAACATTTAGTGCTCTCTAAAACCTCCACATGTCAAATTTGGTTCTATTTGCTTGATAAGTTCTTGAGTTATGTAGAAATTTATGCTTCATTTGTATAACAGACCCCCCTTAGAGAGGGGCAGGGTTGCCAATAATATTTTTAAAAAAACTGGAAGATTGCTCTTGAAAAACTGGAAGAAAACTGAATCCTGTAAAACTTTTTTATGCTAAGAAGATCGGTTTTAATTTATCTATTAAAATAATGTTTTCACCCATTTCAGTGCTTGAGTAACAGAATCTTCTTCGAAGCTTCATGTAGTATTTATATGTAGTTCATGAAATGGAGAAATAAACCATGAATAAATCATATCAAGCAAGCTGAGAATGTTTTTTCCCACCACTAGCACATTACCGTGAACAATATTTAAGGATCTGTTCTTCTAGAACCTCTAAAAAACGGTCTTATTTGGGTTAAATCTGAAAAGTCTCGTAATTAATGCTTAAACTATTTTGGGAAAAATATCATAATATGCATACAGGCAAACCTTTTTTATGCGGGGGATAGGGACCGCACAAAAAAATCGTGCAAAACTTCACCAGTAGCTTTAAAAAATCCTGTTCGGGACCACATAAAAAAAGTTTCCCCTAAGAAAATAACTCAAATCCACGCCGTTCACCGTTCGATTTACTTTCGTTTCCCTGCTTTGCGATGGGACAGTTTGCCTTTTCGGTTTCGCGTGGCTGTTTTGTGCTTTTAGTTGCATGTCGAAACTCATTGCTGTTAGAAATCATGTCATGTGCAACTTAGAGCATTTGATGGAACGATGGGAATGATTTGAAAAGTGGATAATTTAGACGCAAATATGCTTTATTCGCACTGAAATGCATATAAACCATCGAAAAGAACTAAATGGGTGATAAATCCGTCAAATATGCTTCTTTCCATATACCGCACAAAAAAATCGCACAGAAAAAACCGCACAAAAACAGGTTTTCCTGTGCTTGGAAAATAAACACTATAGTGCTAATGCATTTGATGCAAAGTATGCATTATCTTTTTTATCTTTTAGTTACGAACTATGCGTCAAATATTTGCATTAATACTATTCAGAACCACAAATCTTCAATCATCAAATCCAATATCTCTTTGATCTCTAATCGAAGGCAAGGTTACTTGGGTTTTATATTGATATCAATCAAAGGCAATGGAGCACATTGACTCTATGATCTTTGAACTTTAAAATGATATGTAGTAAGTGATGTTTTTATAAACTCAACACCAGCATAGTACGCAGGCTCTATGAACCATTTTGGGGAATTTTCTGCCATGACCATTGCACCAGTCTTGATTGAAGAGGTAGATCAATTGGTCTGAACTTCAAAATGTTTCAGAAGACCTATTTGATTTTATATACATAGTTTTTCGAAGCCAGTATACCCAGTAAACCTTTCATCATAATGTTCCTGGCCTGCGAAGCCTGTTTCGTGGTCTTCGTTTTGTTTAGATTATTTTCAGTAAAATTTCTTTCCACAGTTTCCAAAGGGATAGGAAGGGTGAGGTAGAGATAATAATTATGCATTGTATTTTCTTTTACATGAAATGTGCTGCAACACACAAAAAAGACTGGATAAAACTGGATAATATTTCAAAAAACTGGAAGATTTTAGATTTAACTGTTTGACTGGATCGAGTAAAAAAAACTGGTAGAATCCAGTTTAAACTGGAACATTGGCTGGAGGGGGGGAGGAGTATTTATTCACCATAGAAACGTTTCGTGCCTTCTAAAACCTTCACATGCCAAATTTGGCTCCATTTGATTGATTAGTTTTCGAGTCATGCAAAAATTCGTGTTTCATTTGTATGACAGCCCCCCCTTAGAGAGGGGGGAGGGGCCTCGAACTATCATATGAACCTTCCCTGGCCCCAAAAATCCCCACAAACCAATTTTCATGTCGATCGATATATAGATATAAAATCATTATCAGACACAATTTTCGTTCAATTTTTCACCATCATTCATAATTTCTATTTTAAAAGTGTGTTTATTTCACCCGAAAATTCATTACAATTTTTGCTTCACAGAAATTCAACACAAAGCTATTAAACTTGATCGAACTGTAGAATTGAGATTCGTTCGGAAGATTTTGACTCAATCGAATTTCAAAATACGGATGATTGCATTCAGTGTATGTTGCTCTGCTCCTTTAACCCTCCTATACTTGGGCATACGGTCTAACAGACCGAGAATCTATGAGGTGGCTGAATTAAATGACTATTAAAATTTAATGAAGTTAAAGAAAAATTATGTTCTGGAGTTTTTTCATTCAATTATGTTTTTTTTTTTTAATAAATACCAATAATGCCTAAAAATACACAATATAAATATTACAGAGTCACTCACAGTCTGTGAGTATACGAGTTACAATTTTGCGCGCGAGTAAAGGATGGTTAAGAATCAAAATATAGTCTCATTTTGAAGAGAGCGGAGCTAGTCAGCAAGTCTTCATTACGATGTCAAGTCAAGCTTTTTCTTTTTCATATTTCGAACGCCTTCCTTTTCTTCATTTTTCTTCTCTCTTCCTCTTTCTTAAACTTGATCCTCAAAATTTTACTAAAATTCTCGCGGTCACTCGATGCCGCCCAGTGGTTTTATCAGTTTTTTATATGGGGGTGGGGAGGGTGAGTAAAATGAAAATCTATACCCTGAACATGTAGGAAATAATGAAAGATTTCGATCGTTTTTAACTCGACCATTAGATCGCAAAGATGTTTGCATCAACAGATTAGAAATATTTCTACGCATCTATTACAATAAATAAAATTTCAAAAAATGATTTTGACGTAGAACTACGTCTTTCAGCGAGGGTGCCAAATCAGAAAACAGAACAATTTTTCATGAAATGAAGTTAATAATCATTTTCACTTCGAACGAATTCTGATGATTTGTATACCAATCGAATCATAAATTCTCTTAAATTTATTTGATATGCTATACATTACGATACCCTAATCCGCAAAGGTTTTAATAAATGTAAATTGGAAGAATTTCCATTCTCCTACACATTAATTCTGCCCATTTGTGTGCTTACCTACCTGTATCGTCAATAGCTGGTATCTAATGCAATTGTTTCTGCCCGTCCTCAACTTATTTGGTAGAAATTAGCCATCTGCGATTTGAAATCACAGTCTTAAACCAGCTAGCGAGCGGTGGAAGCAACACATCGATTTTCATGTCGTGGCATGTCAGAACTGAATTGGTCGTTATTTTATGTCATAGAATAGAAAAAAATTTTCTCAATCATTTACCGTCACGTTCGCGAATCTTAAAGTTTGAAGCCTCTAGAGAATAAACAAACGAAACATTGAATAAGAAGTATAAAATATTTGACTCAGCGACTGATAGTGACAGTGACCTTTTTCGTTTCACTCTAGACAGCGATCAGCCAACGCCATATGCTGAAGCTGAGACTTAATATGAAAATTAGAATCTGTTTCTGAAGGCTACGATCAAGTTACAACACAATAACGTATCGAGGCAACCAAAAAATATACTAAAAAGTTAATTTTAAGATTTCGTAGTCCTACGTTAACAATACAGTCGTGTCCTGGACACTACCCTCTTTTTTTTTTTTGACGTGGAACTACGTTTAACCTTCAATATAGGGGCCTATTTCAAAGTTTCTCGTGGAAAAAGTGAACGATTTTGAACGTTAATATCTCTCCAAGTAATGAATGCATTTTGATTCCGGTTACACAAATTAAGAGAAAAGGTCTCTCGTATGTAAATAGTGGAAATAGTGAAAAAAGTGAACAATGTAACGATAAAAGAGATAGATTTTACTTGTACATGCTTTCTAATGCAACAAGCAGCATTCCTCCATTCCATTCAATTCGAGAGTAAGCGTACATGGCATGGCTTCTGAGAATGTAGTTGCTATGCCCACTTTCGCGCCGCTCAGAGAATCATGTTGCATCGAAGCGCGATGCATATATAGAAGATACAACATATGTAGAAGATACAACTAGTGATCACCGATTTTTGAAACTAATCGTTCATCAGCCAATCGAATACTTTTCAGCAGTTTGCTATTCGATACGATTAATCGCCCCAAATAATCGATTAATCGTCACACTGAGAGAAATAATTAGATAGACTAATATTTCTCATTTGCTAGAAAGCCATCTGGAATCAAAAAAGTGTTCATTCCGCCTGAAAATCAGTTATCATCTTCTACGCTCCCCCAAACTCGCAAAAAAAGCTCAATTCGTGTTGACTGCATTGAGCTTCGTTTCCGAGTCTAGGGGTGCGCCAAAGATAACTATTGAATTTCAGGATAAAACTGCGTTTGTTTTTCTCTGGGTTTGGATCGATTAATCGACGTAAATTATTCGTTCGCTGCGATTATTGGTTGCGCAGTATTCGTTCGATTAATAATCGATTTCTTCAGGAAGTATTCGATTAATCGATTAATCGAACGGTTATCGGGGATCACTAGATACAACATTCAGTCAAACCCAAAAACTGCAAACAAACACAGAATAGAATAAGTTGCATCGAGAGTAAATGATTTTTACATCGTCCGATCTGTGGTTTATATTTTTAGTAGCAATTACAATTCGATAGTATCCAGCAAGCAATCAGTTGCCGGCGGCGACGATAGTGTCCATCATAATCAGTTTAGAGATGTTTCCTCCGAATGAAAAGTGGAGGAAAGAAGTGTGATGATCCAACGGCTCTCCGGTCATGTCCACGACATTACCCACCGGTCTTTTCTAGATAAACAATTGAATAATTGTAAAATGTCAAGCGCTATCTAAACACGCTAAATGCTACGTTTTGATTAGCCCAAATCGGTACTTTTCTAGTTGTAGTTGTGACCAAAAGGGATAACTAGAGCGAAACACAATTTGAACACATCAATCCTACCACAAAAACAAACGTAGCTATCCACCGTTCATATCATTCTATACAAGAGGAATAGGAAAAAGTAAGACAACGCAACCACCACACGCACAAGCCAGCGAGCTGTTGTTCGCTATCATTTTCTTCCATAATGCTGGTAAATACAACTAATTTGCTCGATAGAATGGAAGCATGAAGAGAAGCAAAACATTGCGACGCAAGCCCCACCCGTGAAGCGGTAACATAACAGCAGCACCAATATCATCAGCAAAGATAGCAGTTGCAGCAGCAAACGTGTTTCAATTTTCCGTGTTTCGTGTTTCGAATTTCAAATTTCAACATCCAGAGGACAATCGTCATCCACCGCTTTCATGCTATCGATCCAGCACACAGTGAAGTAATGATGGTGATGGTACAATGTAGAATCGACTGTGGACGCATTTAGCGTGTCTAAAAGAGGAACTTCATTACGTGCATTGGCAAAAAGGACACAACTTTCAACATATATCTAGCTTGTTCTCGCGAGATCAAGAATGAATCCATTCCACAAAGCCACTGACGGTGGGTGTCTTTTCGATCGATTATTCAAGTACCGCGAAATCGTGCATTTTTTCCGGGTTCAAAGTGGCGTCAGAGTGCAGCACATTTCAAGCCGGATACGAAGAAGGAATTTTCCAGCGGTGAGAGCTGTGTTCTTTGGTTGAAAATTGGAGGTGAAAATTTGTTCCACTTCAGTTGCTATCGCCGGCGCCGCCCCGACGCAATCGATTTTGGATTTCCTGTAGCCTGTAGGTTCTGCATAGTGTCTCAAGGTGTCTCTAGGAGCATTGGAGAAGTTATTTTGCTTACACTACATGGATATTCGATAAGTTATTTTAATTTAACAGCCATTGGGGTAGTCCTACGTCTTTTTGGATGTATGCCCGACGTTACCCTACCGTCTTTTTAATAACTTTGATTTGTATATGGGGAACAACTTTATGAAATTGAAAATGAAACATTCAACGAATGGGAAAATTTTGAATGCAAATAACGCAAAATCGTTTTTGTGGTGTATATTATATTGTAAAAAAAAGAAAAAAGTAAATCCATTATTTTCTCGGTAGCTGGCTGTAGTGATCATGTTCGTTGGAAAGGTTACATCTAACAGTGAAAAAATATTTTGTTGCGTTTTGTTTGTACCATTCTGTTATGAGTTACAGGGTGTGAACAATGGAAGTCAACAAAGAGAAAATACGGTACATTTTATAAAGGCGAAAATGCAAGCCAGACCGCTGAAATTGGGAATGGGGCTTATGGTGCCGATACTGTACAGTCTGAAACTACAGTACTAATACTGTGCAATTTTATGTTTGCACTAGCTGACTCGGCAAACTTCGTCCCGCCCAAAATTTATTTTTCGTTATCCCATCCACATTTTCTTACTAAGCGCTGTTCATGGGTCCAATCGCAGAATTATTCTAGCCTCTTATCTAGCCTTTAAAATTACTTTGTACTATAAAATTCCTAGTTCTCCTACCAAAACTCGACATTATGATATCAGATTATTTTCAGACACAATTCTCGTTCAAGATTTTTCAACCACTTGCAAATAACATGTTTCTCCGTTATGTTACATGCCAAATTTGGTTTTATTTTCTTGATTAATTCTCGAGTAATGCAGAAATTTGTGTCTCATTTGTATGGCCAAAAACCGTCCGTGATGCTCGAAAAACATTTGCCGGTTTTTCATCGTTTTTATAGTATAATTTAACAAAATTAACACGTAGTGCGATGCTAAAACGATCCATATTGTAAAATGGCAGACATTCACCTAACGATATGACCCTTTGGTTGACAGCTATGTCAAACGGTTGTCAGCGCAGGGCTGTATACTTTCGGAAGCCCGAAATGGAAAACCCTGTATATAGATTTTAATAAAAAAAACCTTTTTTAATTTTTTAAATTTTTTTTGGCGTAGGATTACGTCTTTCGGGAACATATTGGGGTACAAATTGAAAATCGAAAATCGCGAAAATTGTCCAATTTCAAACGCTCATTTCGTGATGAATTGATGAAATTTTTGCGTCAATCGATTTCGGCACTCCATAACAATTTTTTATATTGAATAAAATAATATATGTCATGAAACTAACTATCGAACAATTGAAAAATCTCAACACCTATCCTAACGGAAATATCCACTTCTAATTGGTCGAAATTGACGACACATGCGGCGGTTCCCTAACAGAGACATCAGAACCAAGCTGCCTGGAGGGAATCGGCATTGCAAATACATGAAAGTAGGGGAAGCTTTTGTTCCCACCGAGATGTGTTCCCTAACAGAGACATCAAACCCAGGTGCCCTAGGGAAATCGGCATTACAAATATATGCAAGTCGGGAGCATTTTTATATTGCAAGTAGGGTGAGTGATACGATTTTTTTTTTTTCAAAATATATATTTTTATCAAGGCTCATATGGCGTTAGCCTGACGGGGCCGGAGTTCAATATTTTGACAGTTTTTCTTATTATCTATGTTAGTAATATGTAACGGCTCGAGGCTAGTATTACAAGTGTTCTCGTAATTGGGATGTTGCTGTCTCCAATGCTCTGTACGTGTGCCCGACACGGGATACTTCCTATTGGGATGCAGCTGACCATTAATCAGCAACGCCCCCCTAGTCTGTACCCCATATCTAGCGTGGTGCGTCTTCTCGACTCGAGGAATCCAGGATAGAATGGTCACTAGCCGGCGCAATCATCAGCTCGTGTAGAGTTGTCATGAGCGGTACAACCTTTGGCTCTTGTTGAATCATCAGTGGACTGCACAACCGTTGGCCCGTGTATCTGTAAAGAGTATGTGTATGTATTGCCGCGACTAAGTAAAAGTTTATAGATCGGATAGGAGGGATATGAAACGGGGACACAACGAAGGAAACATCATTAAACGTTGACATCGGCGTTTCTGAGGAACAGGTATAGATGAAGCAGAAGATCAGGATCCCGGCTACCTAAGATATCCCGGACGGGGATATCCGATTGTCTGCCTTGTGCTCTCAGTGCTCTAGAGAGCTGAGAGCGAGCAGCATGGAACCGGATACACGACCAGACAACATGCTCGATGTCGTGGTAGCCATCGCCACAATCACAAAGATTGTTTGCTGCGAGCCCAATGCGATAGAGATGCGCGTTCAGGTTGTAGTGATTGGACATGAGCCGAGATATCACGCGAATGAAATCACGACCTACATTCAATCCCTTAAACCAAGCACTCGTCGAAACCTTAGGGATAATCGTGTGTAACCAACGACCGAACTCATATTCACTCCACATGCACTGCCAACTAACGAGTGTGTCCTGACGAGGAATGTGAAAAAATTCATTATAGGCAATTTGCCTTTCAAAAAGTGTGCCTTCTGAAGCGCCCACCTTAGCTAGCGAGTCCGCTTTCTCATTCCCCGGAATCGAGCAATGAGAGGGAACCCATGCTAAGGTAATCTTGAATAATTTTTCGACCAAAACACTCAATAGATGTCTTATTGATACGATGAATTCTAGCAAATAAAATTTAAATTTGTAACTTTAATGTTGGTTGCTACGTGAAATTTTATATCAATGGCCGATCGTGTATTGTGAAAAAAATTAAGCACAAGTGTAATTGTAAAATTGTATATGGTAGCAGTTGTGTTAAAAATGACTTAATATATGAAACGATTCATTTCAATTTTCATAAATAAAAACAAAGGTGTATTCCCGCTCGAGAACGGGTCGTTCGGTTTAAGCTGTCTGTTTTGTTGTGTTCATTTTCGTCCAAGAAAAGTTCATGAGGCGAGAAAAAATTGGAAAAGTGAAGAAATATTCGAAAAAGTGATTTCCGATATGCTCTACATATAGTATTAGGTGTTGTTAGTCCATTTAAAATTCTCATTGGGTTGAATAAACACTCAGAAAGTAAAAATTATGAAACAAAATTACCTTTTCCATTGTAAATATGTTTTCCCTATATTGAAGTAACATGTTTTCACTGATGAGAAAAACTGATAATGGTGTTCGGTATTGGTAATTTTCTTATATTACATTGGTGAGTTTTTTTTTCTTTATTTCATCCATACATAACACAGGGGGCATCTCGTCTAGGGTCACAGAGGGCGGTTTTCAACATATATCATTCCCCTTCGGCATCTTCTATCTAATACGCACCACCCAACGACTGTTTACCATACTTCTGTCATCATCACTCGGTAAACACTGGTGGAGTTAACAAACAATACCCAACAACCAAATAAAATTGCCCTTTTCAGAGCCACCAAAGCCACGTCCAGAAGTCATCAGTAACCGTGAAAGCATATTTTTTTGAGAGGCCTTAGGGAAGCCATACATTCAGGGAGATTATATTAAAGCAATGACTATGACAAGAATTTTAAGAATAAGAATTTAAGAGCTATTCTGCTTTAAAACAACTGAATCGAAAACATTTTTTACCAACATAATTAACTGAGTTTTCGATCAAAATACAGGAAAAAACAGAGGCGGGCAATCTTTTTACACGCTACACGTAACGATGCTGAATAACAGTTCCAAAGTATTCTGGAAGGTTAGATCAGTGGTTTAGTGGCTACTGGTTAGTGGCTAGTGGTTTGTCTTGTAAGTTATCCATTACATCTTCCTCATGACCATAGTTTCAGCGGATCCCCAGCATATTATGTTAATACAAACATAATATAACCTCCAAAAAGAAAAGTATTCCAGTTTTGACGACAACAGAGCATAAACTGCAGCTGGCCACCCGAAATGCGGAATAAATTACATTAAAAACTCTTCTTAGATTGTGAGGCAACAACAAACAACCGGTTCACCACCGATGTAAGACATGCTGAAACCAACGGAGTCGACGTATGTGGATCCGCCCCCCCCCCTTCCCCCCTCACACATCCTTACGGTTTTAATGTCCAATCCATATGTGCAATTTAATTTCATTCCATTTAATGGCATATCCTTGCCGTTTTAGCTCCCATCGGAAACAGTTTGATTCACCGTTTTTCGATTAGATTTCCACCCGTATGAGACAGCCGGGCCAGAATGCCACCCCTCGTGCGCCTCATCTCACCATCTTAGAAGAGAAGTTTTCCTTCGATTGGTGGTGCGCTCCGAGCAGCTTCACCGGACGGTTAGTTTCAGTGTGGCAGCGAAGGAACAGGTGTCTTTTTGCCAGCGCAATTGCACTTTGATGAGATTTTCTTTCTTTTTTTTTGTTTCGAGAAACTTGAGACAGTCTGGTTGTGCGGTTTCCAAGGTTCCTAATGAAATTCAAATGATAGTCGACTACAGTTTCCCTTCTTCAGTTGGAAGGGTTATTGAAAGTGTTGAAAGTTGAATTTAATTCAAAACATTGTTGCAATATTGCAATGGAATCCTAACGAAACTCCCGGTGGATCACTTTCAATTGCCACTCGGTTAAGTGCCACACGAAGTGCTTTCGCCCACTTTGGGGAAATGTCCCTTGCGAAGCCACAACTCGGGAAAATCTCATCCAATCCAGTCTCGATGGAAACTACTGAAAATCTGTCGTTGGTGGAATCCAAGCAGCAACATCCAGTTAAGGTTGTGTGCCATATTTTGAAGAATATCTGAAGGACACTTTTCTCGCGGTTGCAAATAACGAAAAAAGTTTATGATACGAGCAAGCGAAAGCCACGACAATCGTTGTTGATAGCCTTTTTTCATAGCTCACCTTACTGAAATATGTGGATATTTCATAAACTTAGCCCCCAGAAACGTACAAGAAATTATATTATGATTTCAGGCTACTTTTGAAGCTATTGTTAAGTGGGTCCTGACATCTCTGTTATTGTAAGAGATGCTTTCTTCCGAGTTACACTATGTTCACGGGTATTCTAGAGCTCGTCACTCAGAATACATTCAAAACGTGTTGTGTCACATAATAAATTTCTCTTATTAGTATTTAAGGGGGTATTCTAGTGTAGAGACACGAATTTCATACGTTTTTTCGAGCTCCGTAAAAATAAAAACAAAGAGCATTTTTCCGATCCATTATATCCATTAGGCGTCGTGCACAAATTACGTAACCGGATTTTGGACCCCCTCCCCTCCTACGTAACGCAATTTCCTATCTCTAATACACAGAAAGTAACGCAACCTCGACCCCCCTAACACATTCATCACATAAAATTCTTGTTTTTTTGGCAACTTCGGTATTGAAATTTATAGTATAACTCTTTAAATATGTTCTCTACCGATCGGCGTGAGTGTTAAAAAAGGGGGAAGCAGAGACCAAATCTGAAGTCCCTTTTTCGACATTTCAAAAAATGGTGGTCTTAAACCGACCTTCTGTTTTTGCAGCGAATCTTCTCCCAATTGGCGCGAAATGACATGCACCCCCAATTGTGTAGGTAGTAAGTGAAAATAACTGACGTGCGGAAAACAAATATTAGGTTGGGGAAAAAGTAATCCATTATTTTTGGGTGAAATTTAAAACTATTTTTAAAATGCTTCGGATTGTTCGATTTGGGTCAAATATGCACCGTTTTGTAGTAAAATTTGTTGCCATTCCAAATGTAGCTCCATAATGTCTCTATCATAGAAGTCTTGGTTCTTATTGGCGAAAAACTCAAGCAATAGATTTTTACTACCTTCCCTTGATCCCAATTTTTCATCACTCTGGAAATTTTGCAAAGCGAGAAAAAGGTGGTAATCGTTTGGTGCCATATCCGAACTATAGTGAATACATTAAAACATCCCAATCAAACTCTCGGAATTGTTGGGCCTTGCGTTGTCCTGATGGAACACAACGCTCCTTCTTTTAGCCAATTCTGGACGTTTCTGGTCAATCGCTAGCTTCAAACGGTCCATTTGTTGACAGTAGAGACATTAATTTGGTGTATTGCACTAAAATAAAAATAAAAAAAAAATTAAAGAGTTAAAAAACAGAAAAAAATTAAAAATAAATTAAATTGCACGTATTTTACTGTTGCAATATTGGCAACATAAACACCATTCACAATTTCAGCGGCCTGTTGTTGACCTCCATTGTTAACACCCTGTAACTCACAACTGCATGGAACAACGAAAAACAGTAAAAAAAATTGTTTAGTGTGAAATGTCACCTTACAACGAGCCTATACTTGAAATTGTATGATCGATATTACGATATTATAACTTTTTCCTAACCTAATATAAACATTTTTTGACTTCTGGTTTGCTGATACTAGCTCTGAACGACTAGCAAACTAGGAAAACTCGTACAAAATGGGTATTCGGAGAAGATACCCTAACAGCGGAAGTCAAGTGCTGTATTACTATGCCCTTTGTGGAAACGAAAATGGTGGCTTCCGGTTCGACCGGAAATGGAGTTTGTGAAGCGGAGGTAGACAAAGAAAAAGACGCAAGATCATGTAGAAGGGAAACGGTAACGGAAACGAAAACAAACAAACGCCCATTGCTTAACACTTAACGCTTAACGCTTAACACTCAACGATCAGCGGTAAACACGCAATCACAAACGCCCACACACAGGTACGCGCAAATGCACACACAAACACAAACAAATACATGCTTTAACACTCTCACGCCGCCGATCTTCAATAACTACGAAGCAAAACAAAAGGTCGTTTTAGAACCATCTTTTTTAGGTCGTTTCAGGGCCACCCTGACTATTCTCAAATAACGGCGTGCCGTGTACTACAGACAATAAATAGATTCTATTTATATAGCTTGTTTCGAAGACCAGGTCATAAGCAATCTAAATTGCTTAGTATTGTAATTTTTCGACATCTACGAGAACATTTAACTCATTTTCCGCACAGGTCTAAAATCTAACTTTTTTTTTTTTGAGCATTGAAAACATGAAACGGCGACAAAACACTAGAATGAAGGGAGCAGGAACAAGGTCACATACAACCAAATTGTCAGCGCTGTAACACCTTTCATTTGACACTACTAAAAATTCGACAGGTTGTGCCATTCCAGAGATTTGCTGGGAGGTCGGTTCAGGGCCAGCGGTCGGATTAGATTACTACCTTCCCCTATATTTGTTTTTTTTTTTGACTCCCCACGCGACCACGAGATTACGACAACCATGTAATTCATGCGTTCCACTAGCTTTTCAAAAGAAAGAAAACGATCTGGCAACAGACACTCTGTCCAACTTCTATAAGGCCACCCTGATTCTATTCCGTTGCAACACAAACAGTTAGAATTTCAACAAGATACATTCATACATTGTTGAATGCTTAGAATAAAGTATATTTAACGTCAATTTCGTTCAAAAGAGTTGTTTGTTTATTTATTGTACTTAAATATGGTAATTTCAGCTGTCCAGATTCTATAAGACAACTTCAAAATTCATAAGTACTTTTCGTTATGGTATACAGGTCGGACTCAATTATATATAATCGCAATTTCACTTCCAACGTTAATTTTCGAATCCAATACATAAATGAATCACAAAAAAGCTATTTTTCTATTAATGTTTGACATTCATACATTAATGAAAAAATTGTTTTCTTGAGATTCGATTATGTATAGGATTTGAAAATAATTGTTGAAAAAAAATGGTCGACTATATATAATCGAGTCCGACATGTATGACAAAATGTATTTTTTGAAGACATTCTTTGTCATGACATATCTTGCCCCACTGTCGGTTCATGTGAACTTTGGCAAAACTCAGACGTCTTCCGATGTGAGATGGTGTAAGATGAGGAGTTTCAACCTTTTGAGCCCACTTTATGTGAGGATTTTTTACCAAAATTTGACGAATTGTCACCCGAGCAGTTAAGTAGTTAAAATATTGCTTTATTTGCACATGCGATTTTAAGGTATTCGATCCTGTTCTAGCTATTTCCCTCTCAGAGAGGTTAGAGAGCTTCGATTTACGTGGAACTCTCTCCTTCTTACCGTATCCTTGAGGATTCGCCAAATAATTGAGCACTACTTGATGGAATGGTCCAATCCGACGAGAAATTTCTCTGATAACAAAATTTTCTTGGTGAATTGCATCGATTTGTCTTTCTTCTTGTGAGGACTTTTCCCATTTGCCAGATTTAATTGATCAATACAACTAAAACAACGGAAAATGTGACTGGTCGTATAGAAACTTGACACTTGAAAATACGAAAACATTCGTTTACGCTCAGCGCTTGCACACACACAGATGAAAATCATGCAGTGTGTGGTAGTCACCAATACCTACACACTAGAATATAAATTGAAACATTGTTTGTTTACAATTACACAAAGCAGCAAGATCATCACCTGGTCTTATAGAAGTTGGACAGAGTGTAGTATGTACTAAAGGGTGGAATGACCATGAATTGGTCGACTCAAAAATTGGAGATATCGCAAACAACAATGCAAAAAGCCAAGAAATGGTTCGCCCTGTTCGAACACAAGGCTACAGGGACAACAAATCACAATGCTGCACAAAAACGGCCGAAGCAAGAATTGTTAGGCTGACGCAAAGCTGTTTTGGTCAGCCCTAGCTTCCTGTCACTACGAGGAAAAGGCTGAGGAACAAAGTGCAAGTTGCAAAGGAAAAAAACCCTGGAACCCAACTACTGCCAAAACAGTTGCAAATGAGAAACAGTTCAAACAAATTAGCGTTCAACATCAAATGAGGTGAATACGACACCGTGAGGTAAGAAATATTCAAGAAGATGTGTTACGCACAAAAGTTCGTATTTGGAAAATCGGAAACCTAATCTGATAATTTTTCTATGTTTTAAATTTTGTTCACAAAGTTTAATTATTGTTGTAGGAACCTAACCAGCACTTTATCATGTTTGACTAATTTTTGATCGTTCCACCCCTTTTAAGTGTAAGTAATAATTTAAAATGAGTTTCTTCTTCTTGGATGACTCTAGCGTTCCCAGTGGAACTTTTGTCTTCTCAACGTAGGTATTACTTGCGTCATTTTTATTAGTAGTACCTTGTTGAGATTTCTATGTCGGATAACACGCCTCGAATGTATTCTGGAGTGGCAAGCTCTAGAATACGTGTAACCTCAGTTTAAGTCGAAAAAAATTTTTTTGACGAAAAATTCCCCGACCAGAACGAGAATCGAACCCAAACCCCCGGCATGATGATGTGTGACGCTAACCACTCGACCATGGGAGCACAGCTAACGTGGATAACACCAGGGGCTCCTAAGCAGCCATTTTTTGTAGCCAGTATAGAAAATCATAACCTAAAACTGAAAATAAAGTGCTTCGTGCGATCTTGCAGCAATGATTCTAATTGCAACTAAAGCTTCCGGATGGGCATATATGTATCAATATTGACTGCAAACAATGAACAATACGTGAGCTCTGAGCGCGAGCCCTGCTTTAGGCGGCGGTGACACTGGATGCGGAAAAGTGATCGTATGAATTGTATGCAATAGTGAAAGTAAACAACCACATTGAGTTGTATTGGTGTGGTTACATTGCTTTCCCCTTGCTTCGTTCGAATTCGCCAGCTTCTGTTGGTTTCTCTTCGTCAGTTATCGTACAATCAAATTTTCGTGCGTACTCTGAGCTAATGTCACCTTAGCCTTATGCTTCATACGCTCAATTTATGTTGGTTGAGGTACGGTTATCAGGGCCCCGGATATAACGCTCGTAGAATGTTGACTGATTTTTGACGTAGAACTTCGTCTTTCAGGAAGGATGCCAAATCAGAAAACTGGTCACGTTTTAATGAAATAAAGTTAACGTTAATAACTTTTTTCACTGTGAACGAATTCTCTTGATTTACTATACATCAATCGAATCGGAAATTTTCTAAGATTTTTTTGATATGCTATACATTACAATTCGCTAATCTCTAAACGGTTTAAAATCCTGAAAAGTGGAAGAAACTTTCTTTTCCCCATACATTTGTTCTGCCGATTTGTATGCTAACCCTACCCGTATTTCGAATGTTTATAACTCGAACATTTCTTAACAGATCGGAAAAATGTTTGCATCAATTGATAGGAAATATTCCTACGCGTCTATCACATTGAATAAAATGTTATTTTTCCTAAGATGAACAATTGAATAACTGTAAAATGTCAAGCGTTATCTAAACGCCCTAACTCCCAAGTTTTGACTGGCCCGATTTACGGTTTCCCCAACACAGACTTCAAAATCGATGTACCTGTGGAAATCCGCTCTGCTAATATACATGCAAATTGGGGGTATTTTTTTTCCCACCGAGCTGCGTTTCCCTAACACGGATTCCAAAATCAATGTACCTGGGGGAATCCGCTTTGCAAAAACATGCAACTTAGGGGTATTTTTTGGTGTTGAATACTTTTGGACTCGCTTGTCGTTGTGCAGACCGGAATATGTTTCCCTAAAACGTACTTTTACACTGAGAACCCTGGGAAAATCGTCATTTCAGATACTAGAGGTGAATGAACTTTCGCGGTTCGAGAACTGAGATGTGCAATATTTTCAGAGGGAAATGTAAAATACAATGATCGTTTTACAATTCTTTCGTTCACATATTTTGGTAGTCCTAGGCATCATATCAAACGTAAAAGGACGTTCATCAAATTTATTTGTAACGGAGAACATAATCTATTACGAAAATTTCGATGCATTCTAAAATAATATTCGAAGTGGTAAATAAGTGGATAGCATAATATAATTGCGTAGTTCTACGTCGAAAATATGCAGTCGTGTCCTGGATAAAACCCCTTACAATTTTTTTCATTCTGAAAATTGAAGAAATCGATGGGAATCACATTCTGATTCAACAAGCCACTGTTACGATGGACGTTATAATTTTGTGGTGCAATAACAGGTAGTTTCAAAAACGTTGCTGATACGATGTCGAATTTAATGTACTTTATCATTAGCAATAAGCAAACAATGTATTTGGAAAGTACGTAAATAACTTATACGATTCGATATGTGTTTATTTATTTGTTTTTTGATTTCCACTTTCGCAAGGTTGTATCAATATCGACATTTTGAGTAGTTAGTTCAAACATACTCGAATGCTAGTGAAGGTCAAAGAAGAAAAAAAACCGAATTGAATTGTTCATTATGCAACTACGAACTATATTATAAAGACTTATTTATTTAAATAACAATTCTGAGAACCATTTAAATCAGTTGTTCGATTGCCAAATCAATTACTTCTCTCATGAATTTCTAATTTATGCTGCAGAAGAACTATTAAAATTTCCTTGAGCAAGTGAATTAATGCTTTGTTACACTCAGAATTCTGAAGATTTATTGT
Source organism: Toxorhynchites rutilus septentrionalis (assembly GCF_029784135.1). Lineage (NCBI taxonomy): Eukaryota > Metazoa > Arthropoda > Insecta > Diptera > Culicidae > Toxorhynchites > Toxorhynchites rutilus. The sequence goes on from NC_073744.1 coordinate 152,964,238, forward strand.
ATTGCGATACAACTGGTGTTCACTTTCGTTGAAACTAAAGAAACCCCTAATTGCTTTGAACGACGCCAGACCATAAATACTCCATTTCCTGCAGAATGTGATATGGAAAAGAAACATGTTCTTCCCAACAGTGCCGCCGTCTTGTCCCCGACCCCCACAATATTCTCCCCTTAACAACTGGCAGAAATTTAAATTCAAAAGGTACAATATAGCCCTTAAACATTAATTACGACGTTATTGCACCTCGACGCCTTTACATTCGAACGAAACGGTTGCTAAACCGGAGAGAGAGGAGGAATGCAAAAACCAAACAAACAAGCAAATCTACAAACTCACCGGTAGCTCAGCTCAACCTGGGTGACCGGGAATCGGGGCTGCAGCCTCGAATTTAATTCAGATGCATTTACAGCACAGTAACACATCGCATCGAATCATACACACGGAACGTTGAATGTATCGCAACCTCCACCTGCCCCGTGGCGGCTCCTCTGACCTGGAGGATCTTCTTTGCGGAAATAACACGCACCACATTTAGCACCCTCCTCCTCCTCCAGCAACAATCGGAGCCCGTGTGAGGACATAATGTTGCATTAAATTAGTTGAACGAGGGCCAACGGCGGGCAGTGTGTGATCTTTTACGGTGTCCGACTGAAGAGGGTTACAGGTCTATATCCGGCCGGCTCCACACACGAAAGGGATGCAGCTCCTAACCGCAGTGTGGTATTTGTTCGACCTGAATGTGTTCAATCCGACACCCCGACAGGAATAGAAGCGGAGGAAAGCATACAGCCAGCAGCAGCAGCAGCAGCAGCAGATGCATTCAAGAGTTCAGCAAACAATTGTGATTTCAATTTATCCGTTAAATATATTCCAAACGATATCCGAAACTCTACGGTACCGGTCGACTGTTCGGCCGGTCGGGAGATGTTCAACATTTTAGGAAAAAGACACCAACAGGCCCAGGTGTGTAAGCTTTTGGAGCGGCGGTTTGCTTCGGTCAGAAGGCGCACTGGTGCGTATTCATTCAAATTAGAGCTGCGGGTAAACCGTGTAGCCTGAGAAAATAATTCCTTCCTGGAGAGAAATGAAATGCGATAGTCACAGACCTGTAATGAAAGTGATAGTTCATATCGGAAATTTTGGTTCCATTCGAAGTAACTGCCGAATCTAGGAAAGTGGACTTTTGGAAAATTTCAGGACCAGATATAATTCTGGGATATTAGTTAATAAACCGGATATTGTTCCCTATGGAGTGGATCCTGTTGATTTTTAAAATTCCCCAGTAAATAAACGTAATTCCCAAGATCCGAGGACGTATTCGTTTCGTAATCACACGCATACATATACAGCTCATTACTAAAACAATGGTCTTAATTAAGAACTATCGAGCAGGTATCATTGTATGTTATTGTTGTATGATGGCGCGAATATTTTGGATGCTATTAAATACAACAAACAAGAGTTTGAGTTCAGCACTTAAATCAAGACATGGCACGTTCGAAGAACACAATTTCCACAACACCAACTAACATATGTTTATATTTTCTTCTCTTTAAATGGTTTGAATATGTTCTATAGAACATGATCAGGCTGACTGGTCTACTGGTCTACTTACATAATGATATGTACTTTTTCAACTTAATCCTTTAAACTGAATGCAGGGTAACACGGGGTGATTTGGTCATATGGGGTGATTTGGACCACCCCTTTATCTGAAAAATTACGGCTCAACTTGGATTTTCTATAATGTCATTTCCTTCTATTGTTGAACCATATATACCTAAAGTAAAAAAACTTTAGTAAAACTTCACAAGTTTCCCTCTACGGTAGCATAAATACATCATAAATACATCAAATAAATACATCAAATACATCAAGTTCAAGCGTCAAAAAATGTGAGTTTTCCGATCGTGGTTTTAAGGTTTTACAAACTTTTCCTACAGAAGAGGAACAATTTGATGTAGCGAAACTGTAAGTTTGATAACAATAAATGAAATTATTTGCATTTTAATTTTTGCGTGTTGTGTGAGGTGACATGGACACGTTTCTGTGGGGTGAATTGATCCTACAGGTTTGAGACTTTTCTTTGGTCTAATTGATGCCAGATGCTGCTGAATTACAAGAAGAGGATGGACAGACAACGTTGAAAGAAGGAGGAGCTTGAAAGAGCAACGCAGGCCATCGAGAACGGATTTTCTTTGACCAAGCATCAAAAGTGTTTGAAAATGCTCGACCAACAGTGAAAAGATTCATGCAGAATTCGAGATGGTGTCGATCCAATGAGGTACATATAGAGGTGGAGCAGTAGGCGAAGTGTATCTGTATTGGCAAACAAAATATCGTGTCGTAATTATTTGCATTCAATATGGAATGTATATGGAAGAAACAAAACAATGAAAGTACTCACGGTTGCATGATAATTTGAGCCAACATTCTCATGAGATCATTCAACTGGTTGTTTTTTAACAGATGACAATTATATCGTGGCTTATTTCGATTATTCATGTGGTAAAAGGTCCAGAGAGAAGTCGTATACTTAGTTCTCGAAAACAGTAACATTTTCAGTGAAATTTTGATTAATTGGCGATTATTATCTCACAACATACACACCGACACTGAGAGCCTTCGAAAAATCAACTTCATTACGGTAAAATAATGAAACTTCGTTTGTTTCTATGAACGTGGGGGAGTGAAAATGCCGCATGGAAATATCACTTTCATGCGCTTTTTTCGACGTGATGACACTAATATTCACTCCACGATAACACTTTAACCTCATAGTCAGCGGGAGCTCTACAAACATCAACGTTTTTAATTGATAAATTACTTCCTGAAAATAGCATTTTCACATGGATGCGGTGGGCAATCAAAGATAAACACAACGACTGACGTCACTATTTGCGAAACAGTTATGGCAGCGCATGCTATGTCGCTCGAAACTCGACCATCTTCATTACCTTTTTTTCCAGGACATTGGTGTCGATCCAACTTTTCTGGTCTGGAATATGGCCAAGACACCTGGTATCGATCCCAAAACATTGTTATTGATTGTAACATTATTCCAAAATACATAAACATAACATAACATAAACATAAGTATGTTTTTTTCGATGAAACACACACTGGACCAAATCACCCCACAGACGGTCCAGATCACCCCGCATCAAATTTTAATGTCCAAAAATCATCTCATATTTTATGATATATTTGGTAGATTGAAGCTTTATATAATGATTAAACATTATTTATTGAGAGAAAACAAGTGTAGCTCAGTATACAATGGGACATTTTGGTTTGGTTTGGAAATATTAGGCGATTTGCTTAGGAGGTCCAAATTCCCCCCTTTTCCCCTACACCCAAACGAGCGTTGGCAGAAAAAATGCTTTCTCGTGAGCTGAAGGGTGAAATGCATAAATAATAGCGCATTTTTCAAAAATGTTAAAATGTTTTTTTATGTTTGGAGCAGACCTCTCATCCTCTCAGGCTGAACGTCAGCTTGGAATTGTACCCAAAAAATTCGAACGATGCCAAGCAGGGCTACAATCAAGACCGGCTGAATGTAAGGCTGTTTTACACGACCAAGCTATCCATTTAACCACTGGTGCTGTTGCGCAAAACAAGTGAGAATATTACACCACATTATAAAATGAAGTTGAATTTTAAAAGTATATATGGAAAGAGTTTTCTAAGAGTAAAAAGAAGAGCATCAATGTGAACATGTAACCTTTTAGCGAAGAGAGTCGTATATGTGGGAAAATATATCCGACAAAGCTCGAGGTGCACCGGGCAAGTTGAAACGATTTGTTTGAAGTTCAACTCAAAAGTTATTTTAAAAATCATGAAATTGAAATCTATTTGCAGCATATACAAGGTATGACAGATAACTTTGATAAAAAAAAAGGGGATTCACACTGGATGTTTCGAAAAATATTAATTTTGAAAATGTTTTCAGATGCGTTGTTTCAACTCATCCCGTAGAGCGGGTAAATTGAAACGCGGAACTATCATGAGTTTAATGTGTAGTTTGCTTCTAGAACTCAACTGAATTATGAAACTCAAAATTGAAGGAATTACATATAAACAATTGGAAAAAGGGGTTTTGGTATACGTGAGATGTGAGGGAGTAGTCTAATACACGCAAAATGGACACTACAAACTAGGAATTAATATACAAAACCATAACATCAAGAATACTATTTTAGACGCCACTAAAAACGGCCACTAATGAGGTTTATGGGATCATTGAAATATTCAAATATTAGGGTAGGGTGGGGCTAGTTTGTCATAGGGGTAAATTGGTCAGAGACGATATCTTGGAATCTTAGCGTTCAAAAAATTTGCGATCTATGGATGAAAAATAGCGAATTGCTGATATAAAAAATAGGCAAATTGAGAAAACTTTTTATTAAGTAGGTTCAAAAATACGGACATGGTTCCGATTTTGCCAAAAATTATTCGCAGTTTGCGCATTATAAAAGGTGTTTTAAAACTAGTTAATATCCATAAAAAAAAATCGGCTCAAACGTAAAACAAAGGTTTATTGTACGTATTAGCTTTAAGTGTTAATGGAAATCGCTTTCAAAATTATTTTTATTGAATTTTCATGAACATTCTTTTTCAGATATAGAGGGGCTAGTTAGTCACACAAATTGCTCGTTTGAGAGCAACGCATATGACATTTTCAGGTATGCCGTGTTTCATTACGTAAGCTATAAACAAATATGTTTTACTGCTAGTGCACCCGTGGCCGAGTGGTTAACGTCAGACATTATTATGCCGGGTGTTCGGGTTCGATTCCCGTTCTGGCCGGGGGATTTTTCGATAGAGAAATTTCTTTCGACTTGCACTGTGTCACGTATATTCTAGAGCTTGCCCCTCGGAATACATTCAAGGCGTGTTATTTGGCTTACGGAATCTCAACTAAGTATTAATAAATGACGCTAATTAATGCATACGTTGAGACGACAAAAGGTACACAGGGAACGTTAACGCCATTCAAGAAGAATGTTTTACTGCTAAACCCAGTGTATTTGAAACGAGACAACCACCACACAAACCACTTGCAATATAATTGTCATATTTATATTTTTGCTGTAAAATTTTCATTAAATATAATAAACGCCCACATTGAAAATCAGAACTCACAATAATGCATTGAATAATGTAGCATACCGGGAGGCTATTTCTATATACTTCGGGGCGAACGGTACAAATGTCATCAAAACAAATGCAAGCGGTTGTGCGTCGCAGGGATGCCAGGTAATTTGTTTTCAATAGTATTGACATGGTACGAGAAAATGTCTTCACCATAATATCGGAGGAAAGTTCTTCAAACAAAAACGCAACTGTGATAACTCTATTTGTTTATTTCAGCTTAGAAATTTTGGTTGTAACTCAAACCATTTCCATGAAACTAATTGTAGAAAAGGTATGTAACCGGAAAATCTTCGATTGTGGTCGTTTGAAACCTTCGTGAAGTAGTCGTTTGAAAGATCTAGGTTAATCTATTGCATAGTAGGGCCAAAATAATAGAAATTCAATGTCACAATCATTCAATGTCACAATCATTTTCGAGCGCAAATGAACTAATGTCTTCTAGAGACAATATGTATTCAAACCGCTTCGTTCACTGAGACTAAAGCCTCACATTTTTGACGATATCTTCGGCCATTAGTTAGAATATCATGGAAATAATGGGCCTGATTCTCGAATACACTTCGAATACACTTCACAGTGGAAACGGAATGAAACGTATCCGCGATGACAACGGTACGGTGTCGACATCTGGATACGGGATTGTGAAGCATTCATATATTTACTGTACAGGTTCCTCAATGTAGTCGGTATAAACCTACAGTGAAATCACCCGACACAGGGAATAAATATTGAGTATGACTTACCGGCTCGACAGTTGTCTGTTGTGAGAGGAAATGATGCCCAATGTATGGCTAACTAGTGTTGCCAGTATATAATATCAACATCACTGTTATACTGTCAACTGCGAGGGATAGGACGTTGTGTCTTTCACGCACCTCACATCTTCCTTCTCCCTTATTCTTTTTATGTTATTTTACTTTTTTGTGTCATGATTTGTCATTTCAATTTATTTTAATTTCTTCAATCAACGCTATAAAATACTTGAAATAGTGTGAACGGATTAAAAAAATGTACTGCTGCGTGCATTTTGTCTGATTACAATCCCAACGGTCTATACTGATCTGCAGACTCTATCTATTCTTACCATTTGCGTAGCAATTGTAAAACGGTTTATAATTCAGAAAGGTGTTTTGTAACTAGCATGATTTTTTAAAGGAACGAAAAATGGCGGCAAATTCTCTGGGTGATATCCATAAATGCAGTTCGATAATGCTGACGTAATATGTTTACATCCAAATTGGATGTCTACTTGCGGGAATGGACTGCCTTGTTTTGTATACTTTGGCTAGTGCCTATATATATACCAGATGAAGCAATCAGGTGGCATTCTCGAATTTATGTGAAAGAGAAGGAAGGATTTTGTAGAATTTCATTCTCACACAGTTCATCTCTCGTATCTCGCTCTCGCATGTGAAAATGGCATACCCTAGCCATAACAAAACAAACAACCCCCGCTCGACAAACCGTAATCCTCTTCCTATTGAAGTAATGATGTTGTATATATAATCATGGGCTAGATCTAAGTAAGTACTGCACGCACTCAATAGATATAAGCAAGTACTGTACGCACTCATTAACACGCAACTGTCAAAATTGTTCATTGCTTGTGTTTTTTATTCTTTTCTTGTTCCTGTATCATCTAAATTTCCACAGAGTCAAATTATAAATACTCGCATACAAAAAACCTACCAGGAAATGGCAACGAAAATATCCGTAGTTTCTCCAAACGCTGCACATTGGAACAAATATCCACGTTATTAACGGGACAAGATACATACATTCCAACTATCTTAATAAGAAATGGAAACAAAATTGAAACCTTTCTTGGTGCAGGCATGTCAGTTGTGGATACATGATTTAAAAATATCCAGCTGATTATCATTAATGAAACGGTGTACGAAATCGCTAGAAAAGATTGTCTGACTAATTTTCAACGATGATAATTTGAAATTTTCATTAATTAGTTTTTTTCTTGCTCCATGACATTAGTTGCTGTTTTTATAATTAATTTATAATGAAGGAAACTTCTAATGGAAAACGCTTATTATTTGCTCAAAAATAACATGCCTATTATTGACCAATTTACCCCGTGTTTGGGTTAGTTCGTCAATTTATGCTGAAATATAAAGACGTTAAATAAAAGAAAAATGTCAAATAATTGATTCTCTGGTTATTTTTCATTGAAAGGGTAAAAGGCAAGCTTCATTGTGGTACGTAACATTCTAACGCAAAACTTCGTACTGCAAAAAAAATAACCAACTAGCCCCGCCCTACCCTACGTAACGCACACAAAAAGGGAGAAGGGGCAAATGACAATTAGTTACATGTTATGCAAGGAAGAGGAAGTCTAAAAAAGTAAACAAATTACGTTACGTATTATTTAAACGATCTTCAGCTGCAAAATTAACAAAATTGACTTGTATAATGTATGTGTATTCATAGATTACGTAGAACATACCGAGGAAATATGAATGATTCTTTTTCTTTGAATTTATCATCATTCATTCATATGGGAACCGCGGGAAATACGGACAGTGGGGGTTTTATGGACAGGCGGTTGATTTGTATAGTTACATTTTGTTATATATATATATATATATATATATATATATATATATATATATATATATATATATATATATATAACGCACCCTATGGCAATGACTACTGAACTAAAGTGGAGAAGGGAAACAAAAACCGAAAATTATACATGATTCCGCGTGTGGATGTAATTTCAACTGCTTCGATATTAAGCATTTTGAGTGGTTCAATATCAAAATTCATTTCACTGATGGTTATATTTCGGTTTGTGAATTAACAGAGAAGCAATATGAGGTATGTACGGAAAAGTAAATTCATTTGTAAATGGAAAATTTAAATAATTGAAATAATTATACTGGTGGAGTAAAACGGACAGTTGCCAGTGGGAGTGAGATGTACTGTGAATAGTCTTTTTAATCTATTCCTAAGGAATACCCTGCGTCTATAAAAGGAAATCAAATCGTCAAATGTGGACTGCTTAGAAGCTGACTGGAACCAAAATCAAAATAGTTGAGGGTTTGTCCGTTTATATTACTGAAAAGCACGATGTCACTTCTAGGTGGATTAATTCGATTTTTTCATCATTTAACGGACATTCGTGATGAGTTCAGAACTTGGTTGAATAAAATTATTCCTCTCGCGATCGATAAACCTCTGCGCCTCATATATTACAAACCGGTCCATATTTCCCCCACTATATGTCCACATTACCGGCATCGAAAAAATTATAAGAGGTTGTGCCCAAGACACGACCACGTTGTTGACATAGAGCTACGCTTTAATTTTGTTCATGTCCTCTGTCGCTCTTCCCAACAGATGCCCCACACAACCTTAATGGAATGGCATCAGTTTGACGTAATGATTGCAATACCAAGGACATCAGCGAGTAAGTAATTTGGTCGCGTACACAGCTCAATCCGAAACCAAGACATGCGATGAATCAAAACAAGGAAAAACAAGCGATGTTCATTGCTTCGTATCTAGAACGATACTGAAAGTTTGCCTCAGCGAGATCCGATATTCATGCTCTAGGCAAATATTCCCATTCGTTCTTCTTCTTCTTCTCTTCTTTGTTCACCGAGACTTTAAATCATTTCCCTTCGTTGATCGTCGATAAGTTGCTAGTTATTGATGGCATGGGTAGGGGAGCTCACAAATGACAAATGTATGGGAAAATAGAAATGCTTCTAGTTTTCTTCAATTCAAACAATTTACACACCAGAGAATTGTAATATATAGCATAAAAACAAATCTTGGGGAATTTACGATTTTTTTTTTTTTTTTTATTTCGTTTATTTTTACAGGCTCAGTTACTTAAGTTTAAAGGAGCCGAATTCTTGAATATAATTTTAAAACTATATATATAATCAATTTTCTTACATCTATGGTTAGTAAGGTGGAAAACCGATTACTCGCGGTGTACTCGAGTTTAGGAGGGTGACATATTTTTAGGAGAAGGATGGGATATAAGGAAATTGTAACAATGTTGATGAACACTCATTTCATAAATCTATTCGTATATCTATAGTGTATTCACATTTCAACTTATTCTACTATTTATAGCAAGGGGACGAATTACCCGCAAAGGATGGAAAGGAGGATATAAGGATGTAGGGACAATCACACACGAAGATCTATAGCTTTAAGGAAAACATATATATGGGACATGTAATCAAGGTCTAACCGAGCCAACACATCTCTCACCGGCACATTGGGCTGTCTTCCTCGGGCCATAAGGGAGTTTTCTAAATTCGATCTGGCGACCAGATACACCTCGCACGACCAAACAATGTGCTCGATGTCGTGATAACCTTGGCCACAAACGCAGAGATTGCTGCTGGCAAGATTGAAACGAAAGAGTAGTGCATCTAACGAACAGTGATTGGACATGAGTCGGCAGAAGGTGCGAATAAAGTCCCGACTCAAGTCTAGACTTTTGAACCACGGTTTGAGGCTAACCTTAGGGATAATCGAGTGAAACCACCGGCCCAATTCATCTTCATTCCACTTGCGTTGCCAGTTAGCGATGGTATTTTTGCGGACTAAAGAATAAAACTCATTGAAGGCGATTTGACGCTGATAAATATCGCCTTCAATTGCACCTACCTTTGCTAATGAGTCAGCCCTCTCATTACCCGGAATGGAGCAATGTGAAGGGACCCAGATAAAGGTAATGACATAACAGCGTCTGGATAAAGCACTCAAAATTTCTCGTATTCTCTCAAGGAAGTACGGCGAGTGCTTTTCCGGCCTCACTGAACGGATAACTTCGACAGAGCTAAGACTATCCGTTACAATGTAATAGTGTTCAACAGGTCGTGAGGCGACGCTGTCCAGCGCCCAATGAATTGCTGCCAATTCAGCAATATACACTGAGTAAGGATTCTGAAGACTGTGTGAGGTGCTAAAAAATTCGTTGAACACTCCAAATCCTGTGGACTCGTTTATAGTGGACCCATCAGTAAAGTACATATTATCACAATTGATACCCCCATACTTTTCATCGAAGATCGTTGGAGCGATCCTCGATCGTTGGTAATCTGAATATCCATGGATATCTTGCTTCATGGACAGATCAAAATGCACAGAGGAATTGATGTAGTCAGGGAAACTAACACAGTTGGGAATATACGAAGAAGGATCAACCTGCATGGAGATGAATTCATGATATGAACTCATGAATCCGGAGTGAAAATTTTGCTCGATCAGCTGCTCAAAATTTCCGATCACCAATGGGTTCATGACCTTACACCGGATGAAGAACCGAAGAGATAATAATTTGAAGCGATCTTTTAGTGGGAGTAGGCTTGCCAAAACCTCGAGACTCATGGTATGCGTTGAGGGCATACATCCCAACGCGATACGGAGACAAAGATACTGAATTCGCTCGAGTTTAATGAGGTGTGTTTTGGCAGCTGATTGAAAACAGAAACTGCCATACTCCATCACTGAGAGAATAGTTGTTCGATACAACATTATAAGATCTTCGGGATGGGCTCCCCACCAGGTGCCGGTAATTGTACGGAGAAAGTTTATTCTTTGTTGGCATTTTTTACTCAGATACCTAATATGGGCCCCCCAAGTACATTTGGAGTCAATTTACGATTTGTTTGATATGTGAATCATCAAATTCCGTTTGCGGCAAAAATAGTTATTAACGTTAACTTTATTTCATAAAAACGTGACCTGTTCTCTGATTTGACACCCTTAATGAAAGACGTTGTTCTATTTCAAAAAATGTTGCACTTTTCGGTCTGTTTTAATTTCAGTAAAAACATTGAAAAACACTTTCTTGTAAAATATTTGTATATTAGGTAGGAAAACAGTATATTGAATTGCAAGAAACTGCATCAAGTTTTGGAAATCGTGAGTTTCCAAAGATATAATTTAAGTTCTTCTTAACATGTCCGTTTTACCCCCCACCTCCCCTACAGCACTCACCGACAAATAACATCCGGCATCTGCAGCAATGTTTAAAAATAGTCGATTTTCACTGGTTTCAACTTACCCAAGGGTGGAAAAAACATTAGGCGAGGTCTAATTGTAAAAGCCGAGGAGCGGAAAAAGATTTTTCAATTTAGTTTTCAAAACCACTACACTTGATTATCCCTATTTGATTACCTGACGTGCAATTCTGGCGATAATTTTGAAAAAATCAGTGTTTTCGGACCGATAGAAACAGCGCGCAAAACTGTTTGTTTCGATTTCACGGTACAGGGAAAAGTAAACAAAGGCGCGGATTGCGTTAAGGTATTCCAATATTCTAGTAATGGCTGTAATAAGGTAGGTTGAAAGATAATGTTTATCACATGTGTTTCCATTCCATTCCATCAATCCATTATTCGTAGTAAAAATTATGGCTTCCGTTTCAACTAACCCGGTACTTCAACTTGCCCCGGTGTACCTTATAGTTATAAGATATAGGAGAGCGTTTTTTCACCTAAAAATCCATTTACACTTTCGAACAAAGTTAAATTTCGTTAGCACAAACATCAAATTGACTAACAACGCTTGTAACGACGTAATTGTAGAACATATGGAAATTAAATTTTCCTTTTTTTCCATTTTCCTTCAGAGTTTTCCAAAGGTTTCCTTAGAGAGAGGGGAGGAGTGTCGAACCACCATTTGTTGTCCCTTAAAGCCTCCACATGTCAAATTTGGTTCCATTTGCTTGATTGATTCTCGAGTAATGCAGAAACTTGTGTTTCATTTGTAGAGCAGATTCATAACTATTGCATTACTCGACCGATTTAGGTGATCGACATATCAAATTGAAGATAATTAGTTAGTTTTGTCACGCATTTATGCAACATCATCAGTGGCTGTGTAGATAGCGTGGTCGTGTAAACTAGCCTTGCACTACAGTCGGCCTTGGTTCGATCCCCTTTGACATCGTTTGAACTTTTGACGTGGGACTACGTCTAACCGGAGTATATGGGGGTGAAATAAAAACTTAAACACAGAACAGATAGGTAAAAAAGAAAGATTTCGATTGCTTATAACTCGAACATTTCTTAAGATGCTTGCAACAATTGATAGGGAATAATCGTACGCATCTAACGCGATGAATAAAAATGTAATGTAAAAGACTTTACCACAAAAGCGGGTTCGAACACAACGCTTTAGCTCGGTTATTCAAGACTGCATTGGAAGATATGCCTTCATATCTTCTGCTTACTGAATTTCTACGCATACAGTTTGATGGTTAGGCAAAATGCTGATAACCATTTGCACGTCGATTGATTCAACAGTATGCGTATTTCTCAAATCTCGATTTGAGAAATACGTACACATGGGAGATGCAACAGTTTCAGAGGGAAATGTAAAAAACAGTGATCGTTTGACAATTCTTCCTTTCACATAATTTGACAGCCCTAGGCATCATATCAAACGTAAAAGGACGGTCATTAAATTTACTTGTAACGAAGAACATAATCTATTACAATGTATGAATTGATCTTACATGACAATTGTTCAAAATCTATACATATAAAGCAAATATGTTGAATTCAGTTGAATTCGAAAATTGTTTCATTCAATCAATTATTTGATCAATACAAACAATTGTTGTGGGAGTCCCACGTCAATCATAGATATAACCCATGTTTTTTTTCTTTTCTGTGCAATCAAAAGCTGACGTTCAGTCTAAGAGAAAGAGATGTCTGCACCCATACATACAAACATTTTAAAGCTTTTGAAAAAGATGCCTATATTTGTTCATTTCACCCTTCAGCATACAACAAAGCCATTTTTTCTGCCGAATATGGAATGTTTTCTGCCAACGCAAGTTTGAGTGTAGAGTGCGGGGCAGAGGTGAGCACGGGGCAAAAGTGCGCCAATTTTGAAACAAACGAGCATGAAAATTCGGCAACAGTGTATTCGTTTGAAACATTATTACACAAGTAGCTAACACATATATACATGATACATTTCATGAAAGTGGCAAAAAGTTATGAGGTAAGAAGAGTTTTGCGTTTTTTTGATCTATTTTTTTCAATTTTGGGGATGGCGATTTAGCTACCTTAAATAACTGGAAAGTGCGAAACTATATTGTCAAGGAAACCTTTATTCTATAGTAGATAATAGTGCGTATTCGTTTTTGAGAAAAAGTTCAAGAGCTTTCTTTAAAAATTCAATTAGTTGAAAAATTGCTTGTGGGGCAAAAGTGCGCATCGCCTTTGGGGACAAAAGTTCGCACCAGTGTTTGCTCTCAAAAAATTTATAAAATGTTTCCAACCAAATTTTTAACGGGACCCACAAGAAAAAAAGTAATTTGAGGAGATACACTCCAGGAATGCTCGAAATGGCCTGACAGAGGCTTCGGGAGGGAGTCTTGAATCGTCGGATTGTGGCAGTCCTCGGTATTACTGAATCAGCTCTGAGGAAGAGGCTCGTATCAGTAAACGATTTATGATTTGGATCTTCTTTTATTGATATTTCTACTTCCGCTGGGATGTGCCAGCGTGCAATTAGGGCGGTTCAGAGAATCAGGCGAACCATTGCAGAGCACCGGACAAAGCTTTCTATGGTATGACTCTTAAAGTTCTACGGCGCCTGGCGTTTGATTTTACGGAACCCAACAAGCTTCTGCACGAATTCAACCAAGTTACAAAACTGGCAGGAAGAGATTGGGCTTCTAGATTCATGAGAAACATCGTGTGTCTCTTCGAACTCCACTACAGCGCAACGAAGCAACAGCGATCCAAGCCAAAGCGTCGGAATCCTCAGAACCGAAGTCCAAGATAAGAAAAAAATAAGTTTAAAAATAATTCAAAATGAATTTCAAATGAAAAATGTTTTTATTTTCAATTCAATATCGGTTATGTTTCGTTTATGTTTATGTTTTCACAATAAACTTCAAATAAATGTTGTTTTTTCCGCGAGTAATCGGTTACATATTACTAACATAGTTGTGAGGCAAACATTGTCGAAATATTGAACTCCCGGCCCCTTCAGGCTGACGCCGTCGTCGAAGATGCGCCACGCTCCGGAAGGCCTGTCGTCGAAAATTGTGACAAAACCGCTGAATTAGCCGAGAAAGACCGGCATAGTAGCAGCCGTAGCATCGGCCAAGAGCTGGGGATAAGTCATCAAACCGTTATTAACCATTTGAAGAAGCTTGGATTCACAAAGAAGCTCGATGTATGGGTGCCACACACGTTGACGCAAAAAAACATCTTTGACCGTATCGACGCATGTGAATCGCTGCTGAATCGCAACAAAATCGACCTGTTTCTGAAGCGGATGGTGACTGGCGATGAAAAGTGGGTCACTTACGACAACGTGAAGCTCAAACGGTCGTGGTCGAAGCCCGCTTAAGCGGCTCAGACGGTGGCCAAGCCCTCATTAACGGCCAGGAAGGTTCTGCTGTGTGTTTGGTGGGATTGTCAAGGAATAATCTATTATGAGCTGCTTCCCTATGGCCAAACGCTCAATTCGGACCTGTACTGCCAACAACTGGACCGCTTGAAGGTAGCACTCATGGAGAAGGGGCCATCTTTGATAAACAGAGGCGGCATTGTCTTCCATCAGGACAACGCCAGGGCACACACTTCTTTGGTGACGCGCCAGAAGCTCCAGGAGCTCGGATGGGAGGTTCTTTTGCATCCGCCTTATAGTCCGGACCTTGGACCAAGTGACTACCACCTGTTTTTGTCCATAGCGAACGAGCTAGGTAGTCAGAAGTTAGCCACAAAAGAGGCCTGTGAAAATTAGCTATCCGAGTTTTTTGCCAATAAGGAAGCGAGCTTCTATAACAGGGGTATTATGAAATTGGCATCTCGTTGGGAACAAGTCATCGAACAAAACGGCGCATATTTGACTTAAAATAGATGATTGTAACTAATTTTATGAACAAATGAAAATTCAAAAAAAAACCGCAGGACTTGTTTGACAGCCTAATATATAGTAACCATTTGGTAAGCAAACTGAATTTTAATTGCTTTTATTTCGAGAGTCATTGAACGACAACAGTTTTTTTCCCTGTTGGGTGTGAACCACTGCGTTCATTATTTTGAACTATTGTGGTATACCCCTTTTTTATACTACACTTCAAGCTTATCTACTACTTATTGATGAAGGAGTAGACTAAATGCTATAGCGTGACAGGTGTCAATCAGGAATAATCTGTTTGATAAAATTTATAATCCTGATCGGCGACGCAGACCAAATTTCCTTGGGCTCCAGAATAGCTTTATCAAGGTGTTGAAGTCTGCGTCTAGTTAGAGCTCCGCAGTTACGCGAGTGCGATAATCCGTTAAAGCCTAAACGCTGAAGAATTTCATCGCGCTGAAAATTTTAAATTTGACTTTTTTAATGCTTTCATCTTCTAAACATGTAATTGTATTCCAAAAAAGATGGTAACACACATCTAATATGTTTCCACAATCTCTCCAAAATATACACTATCGCCAAAATTTTCCTAAGCTAACCAAACCTTCCAGCAGACACAAATGTCCTTACCGGTTGCAACGCAACGAAGGTAACGACGAGGGGGCAAACAATTACCCTAAAACGCTTTCCCATTATGCTGATTTTAGGCTCGACACAGACTATCCCGTCTGTGGTCATGAAGACCCATTAGTATCAATTAGTAGCAATATTGATAAAGCAGTTGAAACTGTCATCCACGGGTATCGTCTGGCTCGGATAAATTTACAATGCACACGTGGTAGCTCCCCTTTTACAGACGGAACTGCTGGGCGTTGTGACCCGAAGGAAGGTGTTCATTTTTCCGAAAGTCTATTAAGAGGTGAAGCAGCTACCTTTTAACGTCAATTGACAACATTCTCGGCAGGATTTATCGCTGCCAGCCTACAGGTCCCTGCTTGAATTAAGACTCCGCTGTAATCTTTTGCGGGCGCGCGCACTAAGAAAGGAAGTCGGCCGCCAACGGGGATGCATAAATTTTGGCACGTTGAAACACTCCACGAGACAGCGTGAGATAGATTAAACTGTATTATCTCCACTGTCCCCTGGAGGCAACCATTCCCCGGCCCCCGGTCTCTTCCCTTCGGATAGAACACACTTCGCGTGACTGCCTGTCGGAAGGAACAACTTTTTGCAAATTTCCCGCCATCTCGTCATGTTTTCGTTCTCCTTCCCAGGCGATTCCTCCAACTGGAGGAAAGTTTTCCTAGAGAGCATCCGCGTCGACAACGCTTAAGGTTCAAAGGCCTCTGCCTCTCTGTGCTAGCTACTGCTAGAGCTATTCGGGGTTTGGGAAACTTTTCAGCTCGTTTCATCCCAAATGGGTTTTTATTACAAATTATTTAATTTCCCACTGATTTAATATTTGCCGCGAGGCCGTTCCGAGGACCGTGTGGTGGTAGATTTGATGGTTGAGAAGAAACAAACAAGATGATGAATATTTATGAATGCTTGCTTATCGCGGGTGTGATAAGAAGGACTGGCAGTGGGGGTGGGGGAAGAACACTGATGGAGACTGCGACAGATGTGATGAATTTATTAGTTGATGAACTATGTGTTAGGTTGGCTGGGTTTCCATTAGAGGTTTGAATGTATTATTTGTGAATCCTCTAGAATGTTTACACGTGCGATGAAGAAAATTGCATTATAAATTCACTGCGGAATTTATATGTACAGACCCGTGCGGATAATGAATTGCTCTTTGTATAAATTTAGTGCTTAAGCTACCGTTTTATATCCGCAGTTTGTCAGTGGGACAGAAGCGAAAGTTTTCATGTTTCGTGTGCTAACCATTTGAGGTTTTTGATCCCTTTCATTACCGATAAATATAGATTTTATGAACGAAACAAGTGAACGAATTATCCTAGCTAACATATTTATATTAATTAACCTTATACACTCTAGCAACATCACTCAGCTGCTGTATCGATGGTTTGGTTATCGATTTTCGCAAAAACACGCTCAACTAAACACCCATCCCCTTTTCCCACACACCTCCGTTATTATTACTGATAAATTAATTTTATAATCCACCACAGCAACCACAATCCGGACTACTCGCATTATGGCTTCAGTCCCCGTTCGCGTTCGGTATCAAGCGACGAATTGGAGTGGCCTGATCCATCATATGGACGAGATGAAAAGGACTCCCAGACACACACACGTGCACAAACCCATGCACACTAATGGTACAAGCGTGACTTATTGAAATGAAGCGTGTGCTCGAAGCGAAAATATGTAACCTTTCGGAGGCCCCCTTCCGGACACACTCTTTCTGACCGAGGCGCAATCTGCGTCACTCCAACCACTTAAATTTACGCCGACAGAATAGAATAAATAATATTGTGCTACGGGTGTGAATTCTCGCGTAACTTTTGAAAACGTCCTAAGTAACAAATGTAAACAAATCGAGTTAATGGATGCACACTATTAGTTATCAATCATGTAGTGCATTGGGAAAGCAATCGTTCAAGTATCTATCCTTTTCACCTTTTGATCGCCGATACAAAAAATTACCAATGTACAGATTCGAATTTTAAGCACTCGACTGTTACTTCGGACACCACTTTCCTCTGACGCTCGATACATCCGAAGTAACAAAGCAACCAATACAACACGAAATCGCACTTCGGTCATTTTGAGTTTTTGTTATTTTCGGGTGTTGATATCGTTTTTAGTTCAATTCAACGAGTTATAACTATAATGATCTGCTTTTAGCACGAAGTGCAAGTATTTGGATCGTTGTTTAGTAGTTATTTTCAGATTCTCATCGTGCAACGTTATTTGTCCAATGTACAAAGCGGACAGTCAAAACGTCCAATGTAACATTTTTCGCTCGAAGGCTTGAATTTCTAACTAAAATCACATGACAACAGTTACGATTGGTTTTTCAGAGTTATTATTGACTGCTAGTGGTAAAAGTAGTGATAAAGATCGATTCCTTTTGAAACAATTCGCGGAACAATATTCCGATATTCAACTCCGTTTTTCTCGAGTTGATGTGAATGTTACATAGGACCTTTTCAAAAGTTACGCGAGAATTGATCACATTAGTGCATATGCGATTGCCAGCAGTCCCAGAAGCATCGACTCAAATTAAGGATTTTATTCACGTCTTACTTCTCTCAATCAGCGGAAAATGCTTTCTATAAAATGCATTCATTCGGCGCAGATTAAATGCATTTAACGAAATTTTCATTTAAATTATTCTTTGTGCCTTCGACTGTAATTATCTTAGGTTCTCTCGTTCTCTACTGGTGCACCCTAGAACCCATATTGTGTTCCATTTCGTTGAGCACCGGTACAGATTGATTTAGTTTATTTTTTTTCCCCACATGCAACATCTTTTCGAGAGGGTACGAGTGAGTTGTTTTTGTTCGTTTCGGGAGCACTCCTGTTGAGCTTATGGACCTGTTTGTATGAACACGATTTATTCATTTTTTCTACTTCTACTGGACATTCGCGACAGGGGGAACAAATACACGGCCTCCAAGAGGTATCTAAACCGATTGAATTATTCCGGTTCATAGTATATATTGTGATTTTGAAATATTCCGAACCATTACACGAGAGTACACCGTTGAGAATCGAAATCAAAATCATTGTTTTAGACTCTAAAACAATTATTTTGATTTCGATTCTCAACGGTATATTAGAGCGAATTAGAGCGTAATTTAGAGCGTATAAATCAATCTCTACATGTGGTATTATTAAATGTGCTGAAAAATAACAGAAAATGTGCTACTGTCCCATACGGATATAGCATTTGTATAATATACTAGCTGACCGGGCAAACTTTGCCCTGTCTAAAATTTATTTTTCGTTATCACATTCACGCTTTTTTACTAAGCGCACGTTCATGGGTCCAATCGCAGAGCTATTCATTGATTGATCTCCTAATCTACTCTTTACAATTACCTTTCACTATAAAGTTCCTAGTACTTCTACCAAAACTCGTCATTATAGTATCAGATTATTTTTAGACACAATTCTCGTTCAAGATTTTTCAACCACTTGCAAATAACATGTTCCTCCTTAACATGGAATGAAGGAATGCGATATAGGAATGCGTTTTATCACATTAAAATCCATTTCCACTTTCGAACAAAGATCAATTTTGTTATCGCAAACATCAAATGGACTAACAACGATCCTTGCTCTCAGAGAGAAAAGGTGTGTCGAATCACTATAGAAACATTTATTGCACCCTAAAACCTCCATATGCAAATTTTGATTCGATTTGCTTGATTAGTTCTCGAGTTATGCAGGTAGGAGAAGTGTTGAACCACCTTAGAAACGTTTCTTGCCTCCTAAAATCTTCACATGCTAAATTTGGTTCAGCTTTTTTATTAGTTCTTGAGCTATGCGGAAATTCATGCATCATTTGTATGGTAGTTCCCCCTTAGAGAGGAAAGAGAGGAGTGTCTATTCACCATAGAAACGTTTCTTGCCCCCTAAAACCTTCACATGCCAAATTTGGCTCTATTTGCTTGATTAGTTCTTGAATTATGCAGAAATTTATGCTTCATTGGAATGGCAGCCCACCCTTTGAGAGGGGATATTCACCATAAAAACGTTTCGTGCCGCCTAGAACCTTCACATGTCAAATTTGGTTCCATTTGCTCGTTTAGATTTCGAGTTATGCAGATATTTGTGTTTCGTTTGTATGGCCGAAGAAAAAGAAGAACGGAGGGCAATATTTGCCTAGAGCATGAATATTGAATCTCGCTGAGGCAAACATTCAGTATCGTTCTAGATACGAAGCAATGAACATCGCTTGTTCTTCCTTGTTTTACGTCATCACATGTCATCGTTTCGGATTGAGCTGTGGACGCGACCAAATTACTTACTCCCTGATGTCTCTGGCATTGCAATCATTACGTAAAACTGACGCAATTCCATTAAGGTTCTGAACTACACAATTATGTGGGGAATCATCAGACTAGGCTATCATCGGCTCACCAAGAAAATAATTTTTCCGGAATTTTGTGTGTAGTTTGGTTTCGCATGACAGTAGCAAAACTATCTCCACCAAGGATAACAGCCATTTGTATATACTCCCGTGTGCATTGGCCTTGTCGCGATGCAGCAATCACCTAATATTTTGATGCTACCACAGACGATTGTTTGGTGGTGCAAATTATGCAGTTGCGATAGCAAATATAAAAAAATCACAGGAGGGTTATGCCCGAGACACGACCGCATAGTTGACGTAGGATTCCGTTAGACTATCTGTTGATTTTGGATATGTTTGAAGAATTATATCGTTAAACTCTTTGATAATGATTTGGTGGCTCTGAAAAGGGCAATTTTATTTGGTTGTTGGGTATTGTTTGTTCACTCCACCAGTGTTTACCGAGTGATGATGACAGAAGTATGGTAAACAGTCGTTGGGTGGTGCATATTAGATAGAAGATGCCGAAGGGGAATGATATATGTTGAAAACCGCCCTCTGTGATCCTAGACGAGATGCCCCCTGTGTTATGTATGGATGAAATAAAGAAAAAAAAACTCACCAATGTAATATAAGAAAATTACCAATACCGAACACCATTATAAATTTTTCTCACCATTATCAGTGAAAACATGTTACTTCAATATAGGGAAAACATATTTCAAATGGAAAAGGTAATTTTGTTTTATAATTTTTACTTTCTGAGTGTTTATTCAACCCAATGAGAATTTTAATTGGACTAACAACACCTAATACTATATGTAGAGAATATGGGAAATCACTTTTTCGAATATTTCTTCACTTTTCCAATTTTCTCTCGCCTCCTGAACTTTTCTTGGACGAAAATGAACACAACAAAACAGACAGCTTAAACCGAACGACCCGTTCTCGAGCGGGAATGCACCTTGGTTTTTATTTATGAAAATTGAAATAAATCGTTTCATATATCAAGTCATTTTTAACACAACTGCTACCATATACAATTTTACAATTACACTTGTGTTTATTTTTTTTCACAATAACCGATCGGCCATTGATATAAAATTTCACGAATCAACCAGCATCAAAGTTACAAATTTAAATTTTATTTGCTAGAATTCATCGTATCACTCACCCTACTTGCAATATAAAAATGCTCCCGACTTGCATATTATAGCAATGCCGATTTCCCTAGGGCACCTGGGTTTGATGTCTCTGTTAGGGAACACATCTCGGTGGGAACAAAAGCTTCCCCTACTTTCATGTATTTGCAATGCCGATTCCCCCCAGGCAGCTTGGTTTTGATGTCTCTGTTAGGGAACCGCCGCATGTGTCGTCAATTTCGACCAATTAGAAGTGGATATTTCCGTTAGGATAGGTGTTGAGATTTTTCAATTGTTCGATAGTTAGTTTCATGACATATATTATTTTATTCAATATAAAAAATTGTTATGGAGTGCCGAAATCGATTGACGCAAAAATTTCATCAATTCATCATGAAATGACTGAGCAATAAGCGTTTGAAATTGGACAATTTTCGCGATTTGCTCGATTTTCGATTTTCGATTTGTACCCCAATATGTTCCCGAAAGACGTAATTCTACGCCAAAAGGAGGGAGGTAGCGGAAGAGGAATATTTGCGCTAGGGTATGATTAATGGATCTCTGGATCTAATGGCTAATACTCAGACTTTTTTCTTTATTCGAATCAGTTAACATCACTTGTTTTCCATCATCATAAGGGCTTCGTTGGCGCCATTGACATTGGTTGTGCGCCACATAATTATTTGAGGAATATTAAGCTAAACCGTAGTGAATGTCGTGCTGGAATGTTGTGGGTTATTTGGGTTCGCGTGCCAATCATAAAACTGCCTTCAACAGTACAAGCAGTATAACTCTTTTCGTGGTTATTGTAATTAACAAACAGTTTGCACGTCAGGTAATCGAACAAAAAAGAGTGTAGTGGTTAACTGTTAAGTTAACTGAAAAATCTTTTTTCGTATAGCTCTGAGCATGTTCATTCCATGTTTTTTTTCAACCCTGGGGTAAGTGGAAACCAGTGAAAATCGACTATTTTTAAACATTTCTGCAGATGCCGGACGTTATTTGTCGGTAACTACTGTAAGAATGAATGATGATAAATTTGAAAAAATTAAAATAATTCATATTTCGTTCCTCAGTATGTTCTACATAATTTATGAATACAATGTCATGATACAAATCAAATCTGTTTATTTTGCAACTAGGGGTGGTTCAAATATTACTTTACGCAATTTGTTTACTATTTTAGACTGCCTTTTCCTATTCCATTCCCTTGTTGGATGTGAACCATTGCGTCCATTAGTTTGAACTATTGTGGTATGCCCCATTTTTTGTACTGCGCTTCAAGCTTATCTACTGCTCATTGATGAAGAAGTAGACTGAAAGCTATAGCGAGATAGGTGCCAATCAGGAATAATCTGTTTGATAAAATTTATAGTCCTGATCGGCGACACAGACCAAACTTCCTTGGGCTCCAGAATAGCCTTATCAAGGTGTTGAAGTCTGCGTCTTGTTAGTGCTCCGCATTTGCAGAGCAAATGTTCCGAGGTTTCGTTTTCGGCATTACAAAAGCGACAAATATCATCTTGCACTAAACCTATGTTTTTGAGATGGTATTTACTCGGACAGTGTCCTGTTATAAGACCAGTGAATGTGCTGAAGTCTTTCTTATTAAGACTCAGCAATTGTTGAGTAATTTTAATACTCGGCGTGATAAATTTTTTTGGCTGGTTGAGTTGTACAGCCATCCAGTTGGCCATTACTTCCCGATCTTCCCATTTCTTCAGCTCACTCTTCAACACACATTCAGAAATTCCACAGAATGGTTCTGGACCAGTGAAGGGTGAGCTTGAGCCGCGTCTTGCGAGTTCATCTGCTTGTTCATTTCCCTCTATACCGCAATGTCCAGGAATCCAGTACAGTTGTACCGAACTTCTCTGACATAGTTGTCGTAAAAGGCTAATGCATTCCCAGACAATTTTTGAATAGCACTTTAAAGCATTGAGGGCTTTAAGTGCTGCTTGACTGTCTGAGAAGATGCAAATGTTAGCATGTCTATAATTTCTTTTACGGCAGACATTTATACATTCTATTATTGCAGCTACTTCTGCCTGGAAAACTGTTGGCCAGTTCCCCATAGCTACAGAAATTTTAATTCTGGGACCATACACTCCAGCACCTGTTCTGTTACCCATTTTCGACCCATCGGTATAGAACAGGATTGAACCATTACGAACATCGGGACCACCCTCATCCCATACTGAACGAGAAAGTTCGATCACTCTGTATGGAATGTCATAATTGGTCCTTGGTTCCATCCAATCGCTGTTCATCTCTGAGGTTGGTCCAACGGGTAAGAGATTCAGGATGCTCAAGTGACCAGTTTTGTCCCCGTCTATTATTTTTTTATATCTTTTTAGCTTTAGAGCGCTTCTATTAGCCTCCAGCTGAACATGTTGACCCAAAGTTAACAAGTGAAGGATAGCCTCCAATGCCTTTGAGGGTGTGCTTCGCATTGCTCCTGTTACAGCAACGCATGCCAGTCGTTGGAGTTTGTTTAGCTTTTTTGTAGCTACAGTCTCCTTAGTCTTTGACCACCATACTAATGAGGCATAGGTTATCCTAGGCCGCACAATTGCTGTATAGACCCACATAACCATTTTTGGTTTCAGGCCCCATGTTCTTCCTATCATTTTAGAACATTCCCATAGGGCAATGTTGGCCTTACTGATAATTGCATCTAAGTGTGCGTTCCAGTTTAGTTTAGCGTCTAGGATTACGCCTAGATATTTCACTGAAACGCTGAATTTTATTTCCTCTCCTCCAAGATTTAGAGTCTGCAGATGCAGTTTCTTCTTTTTGGTGAAAGGAACAATTGTTGTTTTTGAGGGATTTATGCTCAGACCTTCTTTGATACACCATGATTGTGTAAGGTTTAAGGCCATCTGCATCCTGCTCGATATCACATCGTCGAATTTGCCACGTACCATTATGACTAAATCATCAGCAAAACCCATGGTTTCGAAACCATTCGCCTCCAAACTTATCAGAAGGTCGTCAACCACCAGTGACCAAAGTAGAGGTGATAGAACCCCTCCTTGTGGGCAACCTTTCGTTGCAATCACAGATGTCGACGACCCACCCAGCTCCGAGGTGATTTGTCTATTTGTGAGCATGCCTTTGATCCATTCGACTATGCAGTCATCGAAATGTCTTCTTCTCATAGCCTGTGCCATTGATACATGAGAAGCATTGTCGAGAGCCCCTTCGATATCAAGAAACGCACATAATGCAGTTTCTTTTGACGAAAGAGATTTTTCAATTTTGGTCACAAGCGTGTGTAACGCTGTGACTGTGGATTTGCCTGATTGATAGGCAAACTGGTATTTAGATAAAGGGCATTTGGACATGAATACAGACTTTATGTATTCATATAATACTTTTTCCATAGTTTTCAGCAGTATTGATGATAAACTAATTGATTTATCACGTTTCCCAGCTTTTGGAATGAAGACCACTTTAACGAGTCTCCATGTGGAAGGAATGTGCTCTAGTATCAGACTTGCCTTAAAAATCTCGATTAGAGATGGAACCAGCTTAGATTCTCCTTTTTGAATCAGGGCTGGAAAAATTCCATCTGCACCTGCGGATTTGTACGGTTGAAAGGATCTCACTGAAAGGCGCTTTCTACTCTGGCCCTCGTGAAAACCATTCCAGCAACTATCTTTGCGACATCCTTTGCACTTTGAGAATACCTTCGAGAGCATTTCATGTCGCGGTTGTAGCTAGGACTGGTATCAGAATGAACCGATGTAGATCCCGGGAAGTGAGTTTTCATCAGTAAGTCTAATACTTCTGAGGGAGATTTTGTGAACGAACCGTCGTCCTTTTTGAGGGAACCTAGCCCGTTCGAGTGGCCTTTTGCAAGAGTCTTGCTTAGTCTTGCAACGATTGGAGTACTTTCAATGCTTTCGCAGTTATTTACCCAAGATTTTCGTTTAGATCGTCTTAGTTCTCTGTTATATTCGGTTAGGGCGCTCCTATATTGAGACCAATCCGAATTAATTTTAGCTCTGTTGAACAGCTTCCGCGCTGTTTAACGTAGCCGCTCGAGCTTTTTGTTCCACCATGGAACGTTTCTTGTCGAAGAAACTCTCTTAAGTGGACAATTACTGTTGTAGACAGAAACTATCGTATCATTTAATTCTTTTGAAGTTGATTCGAGCTGTTGAATCGACCTTATTCTTGTGTTAAGAGTTTCTGACTCGAGTTCAAGTGAATATCGTTCCCAGTTGGTTTTTCTTGGATCACGATATTCTCTCTGTAGTGTCAAGCCACCATCCCATTCGAAGTTAATGTGTCTGTGATCAGACAAAGACGCCTCTTCCGAAACGTGCCAGTTGTGTATTTTCGAAGAAATTACCAGAATGCACAGTGTTGGTTGGTAAATGACTGGACTAAGCGTACCATCGGTACTTCGCGTACCTGCAGGCATAAAATAGACCCCATTCGTGGTCCTTAGCTTCCTGTCCAGTAACTCCTATCCCTACCTCCCGTGGTACCGGCTGGGGTACGAGTAACCATAGTGAAGATCGGGTAACCAACCCCGGTGGGATCTTGGTCGTATGCTGACAGGGAAGGGGGCCTATCCGAGCGTCTGTTCACAATGGAGGTGCGGCTCAAAACAGCGTCTGATCCCCATGTTAGGGGCGGCTGATCACTGTCTTCGTGCCAGCGGGGACTCTAAAAAGAGCTGTGCACGACGGTCCTCCGGCGAGACAGGGGGTTGGTGCAGGCCCTGCAAGCCATCCGTAAAAATAAAACGCACAGGAAAATTCACAAAGAAATTCGAGACAGGACAATCGGACTAGACCTACGCAAAGAACACGGACTAGAGATTGGAAACTCGGAACATGGAACTGCAAGTCTCTCAATTTTCTTGCGAGTACCCGAATTCTTTCGGAAATATTGAGAGCCCGCAATTTCAACATCGTAGCGCTGCAGGAGGTGTGCTGGAAAGTTCCATGGTGGATATACCATCTATCAGAGCTGCGGCAACACACACGAGCTGGGTACAGCTTTCATCGTTATGGGGGAGATGCAAAAACGGGTTATTGGTTGGTGGCCGATCAATGAAAGAATGTGCAGATTGAGGATGAGAGGCCACTTCTTCAATATCAGCATTATCAACGTCCACAGCCCCCATCTAGCTAGCACCGATGACGATAAAGAAGAATTCTACGCGCAACTAGAGCGTGAATACGATCGCTGCCCAAAACATGACATCAAAATCGTCATCGGTGATTTGAACGCTCAGGTCGGCCAGGAGGAGAAATTCAGACCGGTAATTGGTAGGTTCAGCGCCCATCAGCGAACCAACGAAAACGGCCTAAGACTTATCGACTTCGCTGCCTCCAAGAACATGGCCATACGTAGCACCTTCTTCCAGCACAGCCTCCAATACCGTTACACCTGGAGATCACCACAGCAAACAGAAACACAAATTGACCACGTTTTGATCGACGGTCGGCACTTCTCGGATATCATCGACGTCAGAACCTATCGTGGCGCTAACATCGATTCAGACCACTACCTGGTGATGGTCAAACTGCGTTCTAAACTGTCAGTCGTCAATAACATAAGACACCAGCGCTCACCACGGTACCACCTACGACGACTACAGGAGCCGAACGTTGCTGCAACATATTCGCAGCGTCTTGAAGCTGCGTTACCGGGGGTAGACGAACTGGATGCTGTTCCCCTCGATGAATGCTGGAACTCCTTAAAATCAGCAATTAGCAGCACAGCAGAGACCGTCATCGGGTATGAACAACGAGGACAACGGAACGAATGGTTTGACGACGAGTGCCGAGCGCTCCTGAACGAGAAGGATGCAGCACGCGCAGCCATGCTGCAACGAGCGACTCGACAAAACGTGGAACGATACAGACTGAAACGAAGGCAGCAAACACATCTCTTTCGGGAAAAAAAGCGCCGCCTGGAAGAGAAAGAGTGTGAGGAGATGGAGCTGCTTTATCGTTCTCGAGAATCGCGGAAGTTCTTCAAGAAACTAAACGCCTCGCACAAAGGCTTTGTACCGCGGGCCGAAATGTGCAGAAACAAGGAAGGAGGCATTTTGACGAACGAACGCGAGGTGATCGAAAGGTGAAGGCAGCACTACGATGAACACCTGAACAGCGCGCAGATAGGAGACCTAGACGGCGTTGAGCAGGACTACACCGGTGCAATGAACAACGACGACGTACCACCCCCGACGATGGGTTAAGTTAAAGAGGCCATTAATCAGCTCAAGAACCACAAAGCAGCTGGTAAGGATGGCCTCGTAGCGGAGCTCTTCAAGGGAGGTCCGAGAAAACTTGTAGAGTGTATGCACCGGTTGATAGTCAGGATCTGGGACACAGAACAGCTACCGGAGGAGTGGAAGGACGGGGTAATCTGCCCCATCTATAAAAAAGGCGACAAGTTGGATTGTGGGAACTATCGTGCCATCACAATCCTGAATGGTGCCTACAAAATTTTGTCTCAGATCCTCTTCCGCCGCCTATCGCCAATAGTAAGTAGATTTGTGGGAAGTTATCAGGCCGGATTCATGCCCGGTTGCTCGACGACGGACCAGATTTTTACACTGCGGCAGATCCTCCAAAAGTGCCGCGAGTATCAGGTCCCTACACACCACATCTTCGTCGACTTCAAGGCCGCATATGATACAATCGACCGACGACAGCTATGGAGGATCATGGACGAACACGGCTTTCCCCGAAAGCTGACAAGACTGATTCAGGCAACGATGAACGGTGTGCGGTGCAGTGTGCGGATCTCAGGTGAGCTGTCGGAATCATTTGAGACTCACAGGGGACTTCGACAAGGCGATGGAATCTCCTGTCTGCTCTTCAACGTGGCGCTGGAAGGTGTTATGCGGAGAGCGGGCTTCAACATGCGGGGCACGATTTTCAACAAGTCTAGTCAGTTTATCTGCTTCGCCGACGACGTGGACATAATCGGAAGAACACATGCGACGGTAGCCGACTTGTATACCCGACTGAAACACGAAGCAGGGCTGATTGGGCTTGGGATCAATGCGTCAAAGTCTAAATACATGCTAGCTGGAGGGACTGATCGCAACAGAGTTCTTCTTGGTAGTAGTGTTGTGATCGACGGCGACGAGCTCGAGGTGGTAGAGGAATTTGTCTACCTTGGCTCGTTGATAACAACTGACAACAACAACAGCCGTGAAATTCGAAGACGCATTGTCAATGGAAGTCGTGCCTACTATGGGCTCCACAAATCCTTGAGGTCTCAACAACAAACTCCGACCCCGTACGAAGTGTACCATGTACAAATCCCTAATTCGACCGGTTGTTCTCTATGGGCACGAAGCATGGACGATGCTTGAAGAGGACTCACAAGCGCTTGGAGTTTTCGAACGCCGAGTGCTCAGAACAATATACGGTGGTGTAGAGGAAAGCGGAGTATGGAGAAGGAGAATGAACCACGAACGCAACTCTACGGCGAACCCAGCATTCAGAAAGTCGCCAAGGCTGGACGAGTGCGATGGGCAGGGCATGTTGCAAGATTGCCGGACAGCAGCCCTGCAAAGATGGTGTTCGCATCGAATCCGGTAGGAACAAGAATGAGAGGAGCCCAGCGAGCGAGGTGGTTGGACCAGGTGGAGCAGGACTTGGCAAGAATCGGTGCAGCCGGGAGTTGGAGAACTGCAGCCATGGATCGGGACTATTGGCGAAAAATTGTGAAGAAGATCTAATCTCTCAATGGGATGTAGTATCATTATAAATAAAAAACAGTGTTAGGTCCAGGACTTCTTGTCTGATAGCGTTTATAAACGTTGGTTCATTGCCTATATTGGCAATGTCAATGTTGTTTGAAGAGAGAAATTCTAAAAGACAGTCACCTCGACTGTTTATGTCAGTACTACCCCACAAAGTGTGATGAGCGTTGGCGTTGGTTTTTTTATTTCTCTGCAATAATTTACGAACGCCGCAACCTCTTGGGGAGGTGCCTCAGGTACGTCACCAGGGAAATAAGCCGACGCAATTATTATGTCGGATCTTCCCTTGGCGGTTGGTATCTCAACTCTGATCGCGACGATGTCCCTTTGAATGAACTCTGTTATAGGAAAGCATTTAATATTTGCTTTTACTAGAACAGCAGTTCTTGGGGAGTCATGCTTGTCGTCGTAGAATAACTTGCATGAACCAGTATGAATTCCAAGTATTCTTCCTTTTTTTGGACCCAAGGCTCTTGAATTAAAGCTAAATCCATAGCGTCTTCAATAAACCTCCTAGACAGCACGCTAGACGCTGCTTTAGCGTGATGGAGATTTATTTGCAGAACCTTAGTGTTCTGCGTTATTTTCGACCGCTCGTTTTGTTCATTTGGATGTGGATTATTCATAGAAGTCCCACGAGTCTCGCGATAAAGAAGGTCCACTGCATCAGTGACCGGCTTAATGCAGCAAGGGCAGACGATACTGTGGAGGGTGCCCTGGTGCTCCACAGGCTCCGTTAACGGCAAGGTTTAAAACCCCCCCTACCATTCATCTCTCGGCACGGGTCGCTTCACACCTTGGTTTAGGGGTTTATCCATTACTTTCTTTCCATAATAACCATGGATAACAGCTATTACAACCATCCTCCTTTTCCGGGGCTTTGGACCCACTGCTCTGGTTTCTCAATAATTTCAGGTTCTTATTCGGACATGCTATTATTGAGATCCGTCATTCGCAGGCGGAGTTGCTATATAACATGTAACAAATGATCATTGGCATTAAAATGTATAGAATTATTTAGATTTATTTCTAAACAAGTTTCCAAAGGCATCCCCTCCTCTCTTTCTGAGTGCGTTACGCAACGTTGAATATTTGAATGATCCCATAAACATCATTAGTGCCCTTTTAAGTGGCTTATCTCTGACATGAAATCTTTTAAGTGGCTTATCTCTGACATGACATGAAATGCTGCAATCAGATTTCAATTTAGTGATTTAGTGATTTTGTAAAATAGCTTTCAAGTTGAACTTAAAAAAAATCGTTTCAGCTTGCCCCGGTGTACCTTATAGGGATATGTTATCGCAGTATAAGAGCAATATGAGCGAACGAAACAAGAGACTCATTGCAAATAAGTACGAATTAAAGCTTTTCACATACTTTGCCTCAGACACGGTCCAGACCGAAAAGGATATACAGTATGCAAAAAAAAGGTTTATCCACCCCCAGTGAAAAATTTGATTTATACCAAAAAAACTAACTTTAGTTTTTTGTGCAGACGCTGGTAGTTTTCGCTTCAAAATGTCCAAATGAACCTCCGAAGTCATGCTCAGTTGGTTGAAAAATCAGTATTGGTAAAGGAACTCACCACCGTCATGCTTGACTGTAGGCCGCAAACATTCCATTTCCAAACTTTAACCGGTCCGCCGCCATTTTTATTAAACGGTTTTATTTAGCTTGCCCTGTTTGTATATTTGATTGTATAATTTGGAACACACTTTCATCTCTGCAGTCACGGCCACTACAAAATGGCGGATTACATATTTTCTCAGAATATGGGTATCAAAGAAAAGGGCTTGATTAGTAGATCATACTTATTTATAAAAAAAATGAAAATCCAAAATGACTGCCACCACAAAATGGCGCAATATATACATGTTTTTTTAAAAACCTCTTCAATATGAGTATCAAATGAAAGCGCTTGACTAGTAGAACATAGTTATTTATAAAAAATTCAAATCCAAAATGACCACCACTACAAAACGGTGAAACGGTAATTTTTTTTTTCAATACCCCATCAATAGCACTTTCGAAAGAAAGTGCTATTAGAACGTAGTAGATCATGAAAAATCCAAATCCAAGATGACCGCACTTCCCAAATAACCAATTACTTATTTAAATGGTTTCATTTTTCAATGTAGGTATCAAATGAACTGATTTGACTAAAAGAATACAGTACATCATTAAAATATTCCAAGGAAAATTAGGTAAGAAAAAGAAAAAACTTTGAAAAAGGTTAATGGCTTTATTATAGAGGAATATGCTAATGATACAAATAATGTACTAAAAACTAGAAAATAAAATAAGTAAAATTTTTTTTAAATTTAATCCAACGGGGCGTATGCTGCGATTTTATTTTAGTCTCATCAATGTCCTTAATTAACGAAGGAAGGGGTATGATAACTGCTAACTGCTACTTGCCTAATTATTTTCTAGCTTTTCAGTACATTATCTGTATTATTATTATGTTTAATCACAAAGAAACCGTTTTACTTAAAAAGTTGTTTTTACTTATTTTATCTTGTGATACAATTAGACCCAAATAGCATTACTTTCATCTCGTCTGACCAAATCAGCTTATTGTAGTCATCGCTGGTCCATGAAATGTGGTCCTGAGCCCACTTCAATCTATCTTTGATATTTCCTGTGGACAACCATGGCTTCTAAACTGCTACTCTGTCCTTAAGATATTTCTTATGAAGACGATTTCGTACGGATTGTGATGTCAGTGGAATGGAAAACTCGCCTTCAATCTGTTTCGCAATTTTCGGAGCAAATGTCCCCGGACCAGCTCGGCCTTCGTCACGATAGATCTGTCATTTCGGCCAGTTGATAGAACCACGCTTTTTGTACATCTGCACAATCCTAGCGACCGTATCGGCAATGTCGCGGCAGCTTTTGCCAGTTTTGGTATGCTCAATAACTAAATTTTGGATGCGGATCGAAATTTGTGTTTTGTCTGGTATTTAGCAAAAAATAACCTCCAATTTCGAACAAGGAACTGGAATTTTAAGCACGAAAACTTCAAGAGCACTAAATGACAACTAAAGACAATGTTTACATTCAAGAAAGTTGCAGAATACACACAAAAACTCTATAAAACACACAAAAATCCTTAAATAACACAGCTTAAAGAGAATTGATTGTAGGAAGCCCACCGGGATCTACCATCCCCCAAAGGTAATACAGTTTCGAATTGGAGGTTGATAAACTGTTGGATACTAAAACGAGAAACAAAAGGGAACTAATGATTGTTTTCGTATTCTTCATTTACTTTACTATTTTCTCATCAGGATTCTACCGAACTTGTCGGTGGGAATTCTCTCGGAATGTTCATGAATACTGCCGAGTGAAGGGTGAAGTTCTCTTCCTCGAAACGACCCTAAACATAAGTTCGAGTCGAACGGAACACTACAGCCCTGATCAAATGTTTCTCTCCCATCGCCACCCTCATCGGAAGGTAGCAGATTTTTTCTCATTATAGGCAACCCATTTGATAGAGTGCACTATTGTATTGTATTCCCATTCCTGCCTGGATCAACTGCATCCGCAGTCCACTTCTAGTAAGCATCCGCAACGAGAACTACACACTTCCAAGGTGGGAAGTCCCAATACGCAATCGACGGAGGACAAGAGCAGTTGTAAGCATTATATCCAGGTGCTACAACGGGGCCAACAATTGTACATGAGAGAATTCGAGCAGAAAAATGTCCGTACATACACATCCTGGCCGATTGGCCGGTTGGTTGTGTACACTTCCCGTTGATTAATTGCCCTCCACTAATGACTTATTCCAAGTGTGCAAAACGGACACAGGAGAAAGAAGCCCGGAGACGACGAAAAGAACACACATCTTGCAGTGGTAGCTTCAATTGGCCACCCTTCGGGTCTGCACCAGGCAAAAGGTTCATCTCACTTTCGCCCTCCGAATGACATTTTGTTATCTGTCTCGTGTGGGGAAGTGTATGTTTTGTAACCGCAGAAATCTATTACCTACCCCTCTCGAGGTGGATGGATGCAATCTGGGGTTGATGGAGATCAGTTTTTGTTGCTGCCTGGAATTCAATTTATTTATGGCTTTTGTTGGCAAACCAAACATAACCGCAAACAACACTAATTTGAAGTTAACGAACGGCATGACAGTTGATTTTCGGGGGCGACCTCTGACGAAAAGATCCGTCGCAATGTTTTTAGAATTGTAATTTAGATTGTTGTCAACTGGAAAAAGGTTGGAGCATGAACAATTTCATACTACCAATTCCATAATTGTTCCCTTGAGTCCTGATTAAACCTCGTCCAACCACTCAATCACTGCGAACATGCCCATCGAATTCATCGAACGAAATAGCAAAACACGCTTCACAGAGATGGCAGTCCATTTTGCGTTTCCATTCAACCATTTATTGGAGAAGTGCATTATTCCGGATTGCCATTATGGTTTTTTTTATTTCACCCTCTCGGCACCCACGACCCACAACGAAGCTTGGCAAACCGAAAAATGTGAATAAAAATTACGCTACGTATAGTGCCGGGATAAATAACGGGATACGCATTTTTTTTCGTCGATGCTGCTGGTCATTTAGTCCAACACGAGTCTATAAAACAGCGCTTTAACAGCGAATATCGCATCGACAGCATTTAGCCTCATGACGCAATCCATTTTCGGCTAATATGTACGTAAAAGCGGTTAAAATCCACCCTGGGCGAGTGTTTGGGGGCAACCAAAGCCGGAGGACTTTTTGTTTGTTGTTGTTAATTTCCATGCACGATATATCCGTACACTTTATAGAGGGAGTGATGTCCCTGTCCCTGCAAAATGGGACGAATAAAAAGATGATTGACATTTATTGCAAGCTATCGCATAAACGATTTTTGTGTCCTGCCAGAAATGGAAATAATAGGAGGGCACACATACTGGATGTCCGGGTGCTCCCATGAGATCAGTTTTGCTGCGTTTGATTGATGCATTCCATGGAATGACAATAGTCTTGCTTCCGTGGCTTTATTATTTAATTAACTCAGAATTTAAACATACTGTTTTGTGGAAGTTTCATCGGCTTCCAGCTTGAGCATAGGTAAACTGTACATTTCGTGGTTGCTTTCCGTGATGCAGGAATCAATGCACAGTAGTAGGACTTTATTTTGTCGTTTCGTCGTGTTTTATTTGTCGTTTCGATTCGGTGCCTTCAGGACTTTGTAGATATTGAAGCCGAAATGTTTTGTCGTCTCTTGGACAAACCAGACAAACTCTCCTCTCTCCTCTCTCCTCTCTCCTCTCTCCTCTCTCCTCTCTCCTCTCTCCTCTCTCCTCTCTCCTCTCTCCTCTCTCCCTCTCTCCTCTCTCCTCTCTCCTCTCTCCTCTCTTCCCTCTCCTCTCTCCTCCTCTCTCTCCTCTCTCCTCTCTCCTCTCTCCTCTCTCCTCTCTCCTCTCTCCTCTCTCCTCTCTCCTCTCTCCTCTCTCCTCTCTCCTCTCTCCTCTCTCCTCTCCTCCTCCTCTCTCCTCTCTCCTCTCTCCTCTCCTCCTCTCTCCTCTTCTCCTCTCTCCTCTCTCCTCTCTCCTCTCTCCTCTCTCCTCTCTCCTCTCTCCTCTCTTCCTCTCTCCTCTCCCCTCTCCCCTCTCTCCTCTCTCCTCTCTCCTCTCTCCTCTCTCCTCTCTCCTCTCTCCTCTCTCCTCTCTCCTCTCTCCTCTCTCCTCTCTCCTCTCTCCTCTCTCCTCTCTCCTCTCTCCTCTCTCCTCTCTCCTCTCTCCCCTCTCCTCTCTCCTCTCTCCTCTCTCCTCTCTCCTCTCTCCTCTCTCCTCTCTCCTCTCTCCTCTCTCCTCTCTCCTCTCTCCTCTCTCCTCTCTCCTCTCTCCTCTCTCCCTCTCTCCTCTCTCCTCTCTCCTCTCTCCTCTCTCCTCTCTCCTCTCTCCTCTCTCCTCTCTCCTCTCTCCCCTCTCCTCTCTCCTCTCTCCTCTCTCCTCTCTCCTCTCTCCTCTCTCCTCTCTCCTCTCTCCTCTCTACCTCTCTCCTCTCTCCTCTCTCCCCTCTCCTCTCTCCTCTCTCCTCTCTCCTCTCCTCTCTCCTCTCTCCTCTCTCCTCTCTCCTCTCTCCTCTCTCCTCTCTCCTCTCTCCTCTCTCCTCTCTCCTCTCTCCTCTCTCCTCTCTCCTCTCTCCTCTCTCCTCTCTCCTCTCTCCTCTCTCCTCTCTCCTCTCTCCTCTCTCCACTCTCCACTCTCCTCTCTCCTCTCCTCTCTCCTCTCTCCTCTCTCCTCTCTCCACTCTCCACTCTCCTCTCTCCCCCTCTGTCCTCTCCCCTCTGTCCTCACCCCTCTGTCCTCTAACCTCTCCACTCTCTTCTCTCCCCTCTCTTCTCTCTCCTCTCTCCACTGTCCACTCTCTGCTCTCCTCTCTCCACTCTCTGCTCCTTTTTTGAACTATGAAATATTAATAAATGTTCCGTCAAAATTGTTAAATCATTTATTTGTTCTAAATTATAAAAATAAGCTCATTTTTCATTAACCTTCAAAATTTATTATAGCAAACCCTTTCGTTGATGTCCCTTTAGCAGACATTTTTCATTCGCCTTCGCATTGAATATTGTGGTATATGATTGGTTTCACATACTGTCAAATTCAAGTTTATGCTCGATCGAAGACAACATTAATCCGTTAAAATAAATCAAGTTGATTCCAGAATATTTCTTCCAAAGAATGAATGAATGATTAGTTGATTGAGAAAAAATAATTGTGTATCTTGAGGTTGAGCCCTGAAGGACAAAATACCACCTAACCAGTTTTTGAATTTCTCTCAAATAAGTGTAATACACTTTAATCTTTTGACGTAGGATTACGTCTTTCGGGAACATATTGGGGTACAAATTGAAAATCGTAAATCGAGCACATCGAAAAATTGTCCAATTTCAAACGCTTATTGCTCAGTCATTTCCTGTTGGATTGATGAAATTTTTGCGTCAATAGATTTCGGCACCCCATAACAATTTTTTCAATTGAAGAAAATAATATTTGTCATGAAACTAACTATCGAACAATTGAAAAATCTCAACCCCTATCCTAACGGAAATACCCACTTTTGATTGGTCGAAATTGACGACACATGCGGCGGGTCCCTAACAGTGACATCAAAACCAAGCTTCTTGGGGGAAATCGGCTTTGCAAATACATGAAAGTAGGGAGAACTTTTGTTCCTACCGAAATGTGTTCCCTAACAGAGATATCAAAACCAAGCTGCCTGGGGGAAATCGGCATTGCAAGTATATGCAAGTCGGGGGCATTCTTATATTGCAAGTAAGGTGAGTGATACGAATAATTCTAGCAATTAAAATTAAAATTTAGAAATTTAATGTTGGTTGTTTCGTAAAGTTTCATATCAATGACCGATCGTGTATTGTAAAAAATTTAGCACAAGTGTAAGTGTAAATTTGTATATGGTAGCAGTTGTGTTAAAAATGGCTCGATATGTGAAACGATTTATTTCAATTTTCATAAATAAAACCCAAGGTGTGTTCCCGCTCGAGAACAGGTCGTTTGGTTTAAGCTATCTGTTTTGTTGTGTTTATATTCACCCGAGGAAAGTTTATACGGCGAGAAAAATTGGAAAGTGAAGAAATATTAGAAAACGTGATTTACCAGTTATAAGTTATAAAAGAAAATTACCTCTCTCATTTCAAATATGTTTCCTCTATATTAAAGTAACATGTTTTTACTGATGAGAAAAAATGATGATTGTGCCCGGTATTGGTAATTATTTTATATTGCATTGGTGAATTTTCTGTTTATTCCATCCATACATAACATAGAAAGCATCTCGTCTAGGGTCACAGAGGTCGGTATTCATCATGTCTCATTTCACTTCGGCATCTCGTATCTGATACGCACCATCTAACGACTGTTTACCATCTTTCTGTCATCATCACTCGGTGAACACTGGTGGAGTGAACAAACAAAATCCAACAACCAAACAAAACGGCCCTTTTCAGGGCCACCAAATAATTATCAAAGAGATTAACTATGTAATTCTTCAAACATATCCAAAATCAACAGATAGCCTAACGGAATCCTACGTCAACTATGCGGTCGTATCTCGGACACAACCCTCCTGTGACTTTTTTATTCCTTAGGAATATCTCTTATAGAAAACTGGAAAAAGATAAGTTTTGCCTTAAGAAGAAAAAATATATTTGCATAGAAAAAAAACAGTGACAAAAACAGTACCCACTTCATTCTGGCTCCAGGAATGATGAATTCAAGAAAAGCATTTTAATAGTCATTGTGTGCTCCTTTGACCCTCAGGGCTTGCTGCGGACGCTTTGACATGCTGTTTTTCAGGTTCTTCAAGTACGGTTGATCCAGTTCTTCCCAGGTGCCCTCCAGAGCTTCAAAATATCATCATTTTTTTTCTGGAAACACTAGTTTCATCAACCCTGTCATTGAAAATCGTCTTCAAATTCTAAATAAAGTTGAGGACCGAGCTTTATGGAGGCCATTCCTGCAGTTTGATCCGACAAGATCGGAAGAAAGACTGGGTGTTCTTGGCAGTACGCTCCGGGACGTTGACATTCCGAAATATGAACTTTTCTTCAAGGCCCATATGGAGCAGTGCAATCTTCCCCTAGGATGTAGTATTTATCCCGTCAAGTTCCACAGACTTCCGACTCCACCCTATGAAAAAACATTCCCAGACGTTCCTCCACGATTCACCATATCTTGAATGTGATACTTCTCGTCCGATCTGCGCCACTCATGAGCCCACCTCTTTCGGTTAAATAGCTCGAAATTTGATTCATCCGTCCTGAGAACATTTTTCCACAACTCTAGGGGCTCTCAACATGCTCCCAAGCAAATTTGAGCCGTTTTGTCCTTGTTTGCCTTGCTGATAAATGGGTGCTTCTGAGCAACATTGCTATTCAACCCCTATGCCACAAGACGACGACAAACAATTTGACCGAAAACAGATAGCTGGAGGGCTTCCTGGATCTGGTGGACCTTGGGGCTCTTCTTGATTTCGCGCATAATTTGTGTGTCCATTCTCTCATACATCTTGTGCTTCCTGCCTCTACCAGGACTATCCAGCAGTGATCCAAATGTTTTTAGTTTCAGAAAAAAATCATAACATTGATACTGTACTTCCTTGCTGATACTACACCCAAAATTGATTTTTAGCTCATGTTTATCATCCCGATTTATTACATTAAATGAGCCTAAAAATAACAGAAAATGTCATGCCTCTCAAATACTGACAAGCATTTGTATAACATATATGATACAGCAATATAAGATAAATACGAGCGAGCGAAACAAGAGACAAATAAGCTTTCCGCATACTTTGCCACATACGCGGCCCAGACCGAGATAGATCTCCTCTAGGAAAACACTTTCCAACTTCATTTTATAATCAAGTGCAATATTATCACGCATTTACTCAGCAGCATCATTTGCTATGTGGATAGCGTGGTCGTGTAAAACAGCCTTGCTTTCCAGCCGGCCTTGGTTCGATCCCAGTTGACGTCGTGTGGACTCTTTTTTTGGGTGCAATGCAAAAAAAAAAAATTTGGGTGTAGCTTGTGTGTATAGAACCAGATGGAAAAACTCTTACTCCTTTACAAAATTAACGTCAATTTCACATGAATTACAATAAGTTTGTAATTCGTAGGACATCTCTAGTTCTCAATCAGTTCACACAACCCACACGACCAAGATGTGCCATGTTGTATTGTCTATCTCGTTCTGCGCAGAGGAAACTGATCGTTTGAGCTCTTCGAAACACTCATACTGCTTGTAAGCTACATCTACTATTCGTACGATCACTTCTCATAAGTTTCCGACAGGGTTTTGTTTAGGTAAACAAGCTGGCCAGTCCAGAATCTGAAGCCCCTATTCATTAAACCATGCCATGACCTTCCGAATTTTAAAACATTTATTTCACGGCTCTCCAGAAGGCGTGGAACGAAAACGACCCTCAGCACCTCCAGAACTTGGTTGGTCGATAGTTTGCCCAAACATCTTCAACAGGGCACTGAAGCTCTAGGAGGCCACACTAAATATTGATGCTTTTAGCTTTTTTGCTTCTATTGTATGATTTGTTATTTCTCGAACTCGGGCTTCTTTTTTTACTTTGCATACCATTGAAATAAAATGTTTGATTTAAATTTTATGAATTGAATCCAGCTAAATATGATGGAAATGCAATGAAAAATGTTGTTTTTGCAGCAAAAACTCATTGCTATTTTCACTTAACAAAATTGTTTTTAATTCAAACAAAATTGAGAAAATCGTTATCTATTGCTATTTATAACACAATGTGAACAACACTTTGTTGATAGCGCTCCAATTTCGAAGCAATAGTCAACGAAAAAGTCTTCCAACAAGTAAAGAATAGAATTACGTGTATGCAACATGGCTTCTTCAAAGGCCGTTCAACTGCAACTAATCTGTTGGCTTTTGTGACTTTTATTTTAAATGCAATGGAAAATGGCAAACACGTAGAAACTCTTTACACTGACTTCAGTAAAGCATTTGACCGCATCGACATTCCATTACTACTCTTCAAATTGCAGAAAATAGGAATGAAACAAAGACTCCTAAACTGGCTCAATTCTTATC
Organism: Toxorhynchites rutilus septentrionalis; assembly: GCF_029784135.1. Lineage (NCBI taxonomy): Eukaryota > Metazoa > Arthropoda > Insecta > Diptera > Culicidae > Toxorhynchites > Toxorhynchites rutilus. The sequence continues at coordinate 153,003,741 of NC_073744.1, forward strand.
TAACAAACCATGAACAAATTGTTCATTTTCAAAATTCTCTTTCAAATCCAGTAAAAGTCACATCGGGAGTCCCACAAGGCTCTCATCTTGGTCCTCTTCTTTTCATTCTGTACGTTAATGACATCTCCTTCGTTCTCAAGCGTATCAATGTACTTGTGTATGCCGACGACATGAAGCTTTTCGCGGAAATTGGAAATGAAAACGACATCGAAGCATTTCGAAACGAAATACATGTATTCCATACTTGGTGTGATAAAAATCTACTAACACTGAATGTGAAAAAGTGCAACTCTATAACATTTAGCAGAAAAAACATGTACCAAATATTGTAATATGTCTTGGAAATCAAAATGTAGAAAAATGTGAAATAGTTAGAGATCTAGGCGTCGTCCTGGACTGTAAACTCACATTCATAGAACACTACAACTCTGTAATAAATAAGGCGAATAGTGTGTTAAGTTTTGTCAAACGCTTCTCACATAACTTCCAGGACCCATACACAATAAAGCTTTTATATATTACATATGTAAGGCCTATTCTGGAATACTGTAACATCGTTTGGAACCCGTATATGGTCGTACATGAAGAACGCATTGAGTCAGTCCAGAAACAGTTTCTTCTATTTGCACTTCGTAAACTCAACTGGACCTCATTTCCACTTCCTTCATATGAAGCACGTTGCATGCTCATAAACATCCAAACACTAAAAGAACGCCGTGAATTTGCAATGCTTTCTTTTGTTAATGACCTAATTTCGCAACGAGTACAGTCAGCTGAATTACTAGAAAAACTAAATTTCTATGTACCTGGGCGTCAACTAAGAACGCGAAATTTGTTTCTAACCAAAACATCCAGAACAAATTATGCAAATAACGCCCCTATCAATCGCATGATGCGTATATACAATCAGCACTGCGAAATAATTGACACAACAATGAATAAAAAACAGCTAAAAAGAAACATGTACCGCAAAAATAATATTTAACCTAAGAAAACATTGTAATATTAGTGTATAAGTGTGTAGTCTACATTTGTTTGACGAAATGAATAAATAAATAAATATCGATTGCTAACAATACTGCACAGCTCTAACTGTCACAACATGAAGAAACGAGGGGTTCCTCAAAGGTTTTAAGAGATTTCAATATTTTTTAGGATGGGCTTCTATACAAAATCTAAATCTAAACAAAATCTAACAAAAATAGCAATACTAACTTGTTAATTACTTGTAAGAGTAATAGTTAACAATTCTATAAAATCACGGTAGTAGTTTTTGATAAAATTGTTTAGAAATTGAGAAAAGTTTCTGAACATCCAAGATGGTTTTTTGCAGCCTATCATTGTAAGCATAAACTACTAATATCAAGACTAATATGTTCTATTTTTATTCAACTTTCTGTGATCAGAAGCCAGGGCTAGGGCATATAGAGCTCATCTCTATCAACAAAATGGAGGTTCTTTCTTATAGGCTTTGACGTAGGACTACGTCTTTCATTTCTATACCGGGGTGTAAAATCAAAGTTTCGAAAACGAAAGCGTTACGCCGGAGACCGAGATTTTGAGCGTGAATAGCTCCTAAACAACTGAACGATTTCGTATAAACATGATAAACACTTCATTCGAAAGATAAAATGTGTACGCGTTATATACTTGTTACTTTTTGATCCAAAAACTTGTTTCCAGGCCTTAAAATTGCTTTCAAAACAGGCTTTTAAAATCACCAATCGGTATATAAGCGAGCGCCGCTCGGAAATTCACTCAGTTATAGTTGAACTGCGATTGGAGCATGTTGTCGCTGTTGTGGTGAAGCTAACTTCGTTCATCATAAAAGCGCTGATGGACGGTGTCACCATGAGCCTGTTTGTGCATCTTAGGCCAGAAAGGAATCCATCAGGAGGAGAGTTACGCCACTGAAAAGGCGACCAAGAGAGTATCAGCATCGAAAAACGGTTCCGCTTGAGACATCGGAGCAGCCGCCACACACACATACACGTGCGGAATTCTTTTCATTTGGTTGCTGTCCAGCTTCGAGAAGATTCCGGAAAGATGTCATCGTTGCTGAAAAATAATCTGCTCATTTCAGGCACACATAACACCAAACCGGTTCTTTTCAGGACCACTTCACAACTTTGAAAGAGTTTAATTGAAGTTTTCTAAATATATATGATAATTTCATACATATACTCATCCGCTTACAGATTTACAAGAAGTACTTTCACCAATCTTGCAATTTATTCATTCATTTATTCATTGAGAATTGATTCAGATGCAACTTCAAACAAATGATCACTAAATCAACGATAGTCCTACGTCGCCCTTGCGATTATTCCACAGATAAATCCCACTTCCTGTTTTTTCTCTCAGTTTCCGAAATTTTTAGCATCTACTTTTGTTGATCAAGATAATATTACCATGTCCTATTCACATCACTCCATTTTTCGCCGAATGTTCCAAAGATTTTCCGACTCTCACTTCACCAACTACACGACCCATCCCTTCGTCCACCGAGGGCCATCCATTTTGCGTGTGCCACTCCAAACGGACATAATCTTCCTTGTATCAGCTATTTTTCAACGCTCCTCTCGTCTTCATGAGAGATCTAAGAGCTGCATTTATCTTACGAGGAGCAGCAGCAGGGGAACAACAAGACAAATTCCTTTTTCCCGCACTTTTGGGGTCGGTCGTCCAAAGATGCCCCACCCGTTCGGATCGACCACACCACAGATTGGCCTCCCGGATGATTAGATCAGAAAAATTGACTCATCGTCGGCTGTGATGAAATGTTGATTTCACTCAATCTTCTGGTGGGTTTTTTTCTTCTCCCACGTCTTCAGCACCAGCGGTCGAGATTTTTATCTTCGAGCACATAATTGGAACGGGGTCGGGGTCGAAATCAATCACTCGTGTGATCGCTAAATTGAATAGCATTCTACCGGCTGTCTTGTTTTCGTTCCGCTTCCGGCTGAGGGGTTTGGGATTTGCTCATTGTTGCATAACAGTCACACGTTTATCGTTCGCAGTTGGTAAATAGCGAGACTCATTTCAAATTAAAATTACTGTTTTTTTTGTGCCGCCAAATACCGGGATTTTCACCCGCTCACTTCTCTCCTGGTAACACACAAGGAAAAGACGGGAAGGAGAAACTCAGACACGTTATCTTCCGGGAGACAGGCGTGCTTTCACATCACTTTTTTCCTGTATTTTATTCGCTAGGCGGCTAAGGAGACAGGCACAAATGCACAGCTGTTGCTAAAAAGCGCAACCGGAGGCAGCTATTCAAGGCGCGCCCTGCGCCTAGCAGATATACTTGCACATTACACAACAAAGACACAAATCCATTCGTAGAGCAATAGTGGGGCGGCAACAGCAAAATGGGAAACGAGATGTAGTTTAAAATTGGCTTTAGGCGAACAAACAGAATGAATTCTCCGTGCTTGTCCTTTGCGCCCGGTACCTCCAAACTCCTCGCGCGGAGCTCTGTAATTCGAGATGCTGCATAAACGCTTGTTCGTTGCGAGATTTGGAGGGATTTTCGCAAGTGGTGTTCTGCACGAGCAAGTTTTAACAGTTGATGAGCAATTGATTGTTCGCACGAGAGTGCGAAGCTTCAACGCTGCAAAATTCTGTGCAACTCAGTCTGTTTACTAAATTATTAGGTTGTTGCTCGTAGGCCCCTTTGAACTGCAACCGAGCACGAGGTCGGTCCAATTATTCAATTTCACTCCTCAGGGTAATTGAATTGATCTGACCCATGATAGGATTTCAATGAGCCCGATTTGAATTCACCCCTCGAAACTTCTCTGCGGCTTTATTGGCACTCCACCGAAATAGTCAAGTTGTGGAAACTTATTTCCATTTCTAGATGATGATATCCTTTTCCCTAGTATCCCTTACTTCCATATAGACCTACTTGAAAATCCGAACCGAATCTAACTCCAATCATCGCCTCTCATAGCATCCGCTCCACTCCCCCTCAGACCACTCACCGTATCAAGTGCCAAACCTTCCCCGGGTGGGGGATCCGAGACAAGAGCGGCAAGGATTCTATCCCTTTAACTTAAATCAATTGTACGGTCATTTGTTGTGTTTTTCTGTTCTTTGCTATCCTTTTCTCGTATCCCTTCCACAAACACACCCCTAGAATCAACAGAAACAATCTGCTCGTGTTCACATAATCTGCTAGAAAAGATCCCTCCTCTTGAGCGGTGTTTTGGATTTCCTTGCTTGACCTGACCAACCTTTCTCGATTGGGGGTGAGGCCCAGGCACAGGCCAACCGGTCGACCGGCAGAGTTTGAGACATGGCCATACGTTCGGAAAGTTTCCGCAGAGGTAGAACGAGACGAGAGACTGATGATTGTTGGTTTTGCTTGCTTGTTCGACCTGCCATCCTCTCTAAATTTGGGATGGTGGAGTGTTCGGTGTTATGTGTGTTTTTTTTCACTCTTGTTATCCTATAAAGATTTGTAAATCGACGATTATTTACAATATTTGTGTTGTTGGGCAAGGCTTCAAGCAGCCGTAACATAAGTTTATGTTCTTGTGATTGGTTTGATTTCAAATTAGTGCTCAAATCATGACATTGAAAACAATCTTTGGTCGTTGTCGCCCTGATAAGCATTTTCTTCCGGTTTTCTATCCTCTGCTCTCTTAGTTTATTTATCATTATATTATTGCGAAGAATTTTATACTTAACCTTCCATGAGCCGTGGAAACTGGGCAAACTTCAGAGAACATAATTCTTAACATGAGGAAGAACACATATTTACCTTTGATAAAAAAAAATAAACTATTGAAACAGATGAAAAACTTGGTGGCAATATAGTTGCCACTGCCAGTTATCTTCAAAAACATTTGTTTGCTGCTGCCTTGTAAGCTCACTTTATTGCGCTTTGGTTATTAAATATTAAACATATTTTTATTTGTTTCGCAACACTTTCGTTTTCCTTATGTCAGCGTTGAAATCCATTTTATTCTTCATAGCATAGTTTATGTCTTCAGTAGACACTCTTTTACATATTCGAAGTACAGGGTGCGTGACGAATTTTTACAGTAAACGATATGTTTTAGAAAATTTACACCTGTCAGAGTAAAAAATAAATATTTTGTGGTTTATGTTGTTTCGTAACATATGAGTAACAATTCCATTCAAAAAAATCGCCTCCCTTTTCGATGACTGTTTATAGACGCTTCCGGAAACTGCCGCATACACGTTATACCATGTTTCGATCCATAGATGTCATCACCTCCATGTTCTTAGCTTTTAGCGACCTAAGTGTGGTGTGCGGCATTCTATTGGTATCCCGCTCGATGACGCCCCACACAAAATAATCCAAAGGATTGACATCGGAACTGCTAGGGAGCCAAATTTCCTTCTCCCAAAACTCCGGAATATTTTCAGCAAGACCAAGACCAGCCATGGTTTTCTTGGGTCTTGGTCCTCTTATGATCAGGTGCTCCGTCTAGTTGAAAGATGAAATGACGGCCAGCTGCAACCGTCTTCATCCACGGGACAAAAACATCCCACAGAACCGTCAAGTATACATCGGCTGTTACCTTTAATCCTTGATCAAGGAAATACGGGGACATTACAACCCCCTCGCTGGAGACTACGCCTAGAACCATCATATGAGTCGGGAACTACATAGACATGACGATAGGAACCTGACTAGGATCTGGTGCAAGCCACCTATCATTCTTGCGATTCACATTTTGAGCCTTATTGATGTTTTTTCATCAGAGAACAATATTACAGGTTTAGTATGCATCAATCGAATCAGGAGTTTCTCCAATCGTCGTTATTTGGTCGTAGCGTTCATGAATTGACCTCTGCGTAGCGCTTTCAACATATAGCCAAGGTTTTTGGCCATTCAACGGTATTGGAACGGCACTTGTTTATCTTCCGGGTAGGTGCGTATGATATTTTATTACTTCCCCAAGCCTTCTTTATATAAAAAACACTATTCTTTCCGACACTCTAACCGACCGAACTATCCACTTTACGTTTGCGCGCAATAAAACGACGACGACTGACCGATTACTCTCTTGCTTCGATATCTTTACGTTTACTCAACACTGTTTGTTTACATCTGACACTTGACAGATAGAGGCGAATGAACTTCAAAGTTTAAAGCCTCTTAAAAACAAAGAAAGAAAGAACTTAACAGTATAAGCTATCCAGTGCTGCCCAATATATCTGAATCTTGTTCCGCAAGCATGAGAAATTGCTATTTGAAGTTTACTGCAAAAATTCGTGTCACGCACCCTGTATGGTTCATAAAATCCTATGAAACATTGTCACAGCCAGAATATTTTGTCTTACTCACTCCTATTATTACATTTAGTTATTCATTTTTGTTATTTGGTTGAGTTTTACACTATTATTTCTACACCGCTCAACTTTTCATCAATGTATGAACTTTTCTAATTTATTGAATTATAATTTCGCTGTTGTTCGTTATTGTTCTGTTCAAATATTTTCTGATTATGTTTCCAAAAACATTTCTCGTATTTTTTCACCCATCCTCGTTTTATCTCCAAATCGCGTTTGATGTCTAGGAACTTTTGTTTCGCAATACTGTGTGAAAAATTTTACTATCGTGTTCCATAACCGCATGATAATCTGAAAACACGAGACAAGCAGATTTAATCGTCTTGACATTTCGAAACATGTAATTCAAAGATTAAAATCGTTTCAATAAATCGCGGATAATTTTCTTGAATCATTGGTATTGTACACACTAAAAACTAGCCAAAATCTTCCCTTCGAATTGCTTATCCAGATGTATGAAAAATCGTTTGTTTTCTCGCTTACGTATGTTACAAAACACATTCAGAATTTCTGTCGTGAACTTCACGTGAAATCATCATAGCACGAATTAGTTGAAATCGAAAAAATCGGTTTATTGTTTTTTGCATTTTTGGGAAGGTTGAGCTCTTAGAAATGTTGTTCTGAAGGCTTTTTTGATATTTGATTTGGTTGGAAAGTTACAGCCAAAAATATGAAGTGACCTCAAGGGATATAATACTGCTGTACGTATTTTTTTTTCTAACGAGTTTTTCTCGAAATCATGTTTTTTCAATAGGTGGTATCGATATCTCAGGATCTACTCGACCGATTCGGCCGGATTTTTTTATCAGCCTGTTAAAATGAGTTATCTAACGCGTTACCTAGCCTTTTTTTGTTGATATCTCAGTTTTTCGATTTTTCATGAGCTTCCAAAAAGCGATTTTTCATCAAAAAGATCTCATTTTCATCAAAAAAGGTCGCCATTTTGACAATTTCAACGCATCCAGCTGTCAACAGCGTAATAATCATTATTCGTGCACTCAAAAAACGGAAAATACATCTTCAAATATATCGTCAACCCAAAATACCCGTACACTTTACTCTATTCCTAGCATTTCTTTTTTTTGTTTCGCTTCCGCAGAAACAATTGAAACAATATTGACTTTTGAGCGTCAGAAATTGTTCCCGTTCACTTCAGGCTTACGATTTTCTACTAACAGTACTGCATGTTCATCACCATAGCGCTTTGCTCCAAAGAGATGACTCATCATGACACCAAAGACTATGTGCATGGATTTAGCATTTTCATTGTGCAAGTTTCCGCGATTCGAACTTCTAATAGTTAACACGTTGACTGCCAAGTGCATATTCCATGGTTTTCCCAAGGCACCAAGTAGAATTTTTTTATTATCCGATGTATCGAAATATTATTTGTAGTGGATAGAATGAGTTTAAAAAAAAATAAGTAAAAAGACGGGTGGGTAATGTCGGGGACATAACCGGAGTGATGTAGGACTATACAAAGGGGACAGCTTTTGTTAAATATATATTTTAAATATATTGTTTTATTTTCTTCTCCTACGTGAATACCTACCTATCTACCTGAAAAATGGATTAGTTTACTGTTTACTCTTTATGAATATGTTGATGGTTCTGAAAAGAACCTTTGGTGTTGTGTTTTTGTTATCACTCGATATTCCCATCTTGTTCGGTTAAACCTTCCTGTTTAGCTATTGCGTTTGCCACTCGCCACAGCTTTCACAGTTGGAAAATTTCTTCCCATCCAGCTTGTGACATATTGTTCAGTAAATTACATTTAATGCGACGTGCCGGAGAAACGCTTTGCCACTCACTGAAACTAATTGTTGCCTTGATGAGCGCCGAACCGAAGCTGCTCTGTTCTTGATGCGGGTTTTCTGATTGTCGTGAGCAGCTTTGCAAGCCAACTCGAGCACTACGACGGCCGAAACTCTATAATCGCTGTTAGGTATACTGGTGCTCCGGCACCAATCCGTTCGGCCTAGTTACCCTTGCGGAGCAATTAGTGAATGCGACCAACAGGGAACTGGAGACCTGCACGGTTCGAGTGACACTTTGCCTTTCCCTTAACTTGTCCTCATTTGTTACGTCCACTATGCCGATGCCGTACAACCACACGGGTTTACGGTTTGAAAGAAAATAAGATATTCTTTTGGGGTCCGCGTGTTTTATACTCTAGCGGTACACACTCACAGGATAGAGACAAATCGGCAGACTCAACCAGGGGGGCGAGTCCAACGAGACGAACGAATGAGCGTTAAAAGGAAGCGATGGCAAAAAAATACATTCATTACGATTTGTTCGCTCGTTGGATTCACATGCAGGCTAAAAATGGTCCTTTTCAGGATCACAAAATTATCTTCAATCTAAAGAGTTTATTGTTTTGTTATCACTCGATATACCCATCTTGTTCGGCTAAACCTTTCTGTTTAGCGATTTGCTGCCACTCACCACAGCTTTCACAGTTGTAAAATTTCTTCTCATCCAGCTTTGTGACACGTTGTACAGTAGACTACATTCAATGCGACGTGCCGAAGCGCCACTCAGTGTCGTTTGGAGGCGATTTTAACCTGTAATTGAACATTTGCGATGACAGTGGTACAGTGTCGACTTTCAATGTTGGGTCATAATTTGGATCTCTATGTTTACAAAAATGTCCAACTAAATAAGTCGCATTACATGTCCGTCCAATTAGCTAAATGTCGAACTAATTGTAAATTACTGTACTTTCAATCTGGAAACAATTTAAGAATTGGTGAAAATTGAATAATCAGGAAAGTCCCCAACTATCAATAAGCTCAAAACAACTGCCAAATTCACATACTCATCAGATCCTGGCAAACAAATTATGAAAAAATCAATTTGTGTTTTATTATTATTTTGGATAATGTTTTAGAAAACATTGAACTGTATTTCCTAAACACTTTTTTGGAAGGTTTAATGGCCCTGGAAAGCGCCTTGTTTTATGGAATGGTTCCAATTTAGAAAACATAGTACTCGTGGTTTTGAAAAAAACCATTTCGAACGTCACTCGCCACTCGCTGCAACTGCCTGTTGTCTTGATGTCCACCGAACCGAATGTGTCCTGTTCCGAATCCGGGTTTTCTTATCGTCGCGAGCAGCTTTGCCAGCTAACTCGATCACTTCGGCGGCCAAAACTATATAACGCCGACTAGGTGGACTGGTGCACTGATACTAACGCGCTCGGCCTAGCTACCCTTGCGGGGAACTCCAGACCAACGCGATTCGAGCGGGATTTTGCCTTTCCCTTCACTTTTCCTCCTTTGCCATGTCCAGACATGGCTGCTTGGGTTGGTTTGTTGATGTGTTGTGATGCGAACTGATGTGGTGTACGGTTTGAATGAGAATGATCGTTACGGCAGCGGAGCGGGGATTTTTAAGCTGACTGGCTGGCTCGAGAATTACGCATGTGTTAGACTGCGACCAATGTTTCGTTCATTTTTTTCTTTTTCTTTTCCAATCGTGCTTCATTCTATTTCGCTGCTGCTCTGGTTGCCCGTTTTGGTCGGTACGATTTGAGGAGCACAAAATGGACCAATCAAAAATGGGCACATAGGGCATTTTGACAATGCTTGATATTTTACAATTATTCAATTATTTATCTCATGAAAAATGAAATGTTATTCGTTATGATAGATGCGTAGATATATTTCCTATCAATTGATGCAAAAACTTTTGCGATCTATTGAGAAATGCTCGAGTTATAAGCGTTCCAAATCTTGCATTTTTTCCTACTTGTTCAGTGCCTAGATTTCCATTTCACCCCCTATATCTTCCGGTTAGACGTAGTCCTACGTCAAAAAAACATTTGTCAGTTAAACGCTTTTATTGTGACTAAACATAATAATAATCCACAAATTGTACCAGAAGCTAAAAAATAATTAGGTAAGTAGCAATTAGCAGGGATCAATGAGACTAAAATATTGCCCATCTGCGAAGCGATCAAGATCGTGAAGTAGTTAACACCGTTAACCAGCATGAAAAAGAATCCGAAAAGAAACAGAGTAATCAAATCTAATATCAGAAAAGGGCGGTAGCAAAGCTTTCGTAATCAACAAAGGCAATCTAGCAGCAATAATGACAGCAGCAGCAGGCGAGCTGCCCCAAATAACCTAGAAAGTGTTAGTACGATGATTTGGAAGGGTCATTCGATCAAGTCTACAACTTTAAAACGTTTCAGGAATCATTAGGCCGTGATATTTAATCATAAGGTCGGCCATGGTGAATTATCTTGGCCTAATAGTGTCTCTTATAGGTTGATGTTGATATGAAGCTTGAACTTGAACTTCAGCTTGAGTAGACTGTATACTTTGTAGTTGCTCATCGTAATTGACCGAAATTGCCCACAGGACACAGTAAATGGCGCTTATGGCTAGCAATCCATTCTCATTGTGTAAATTTCGGCAACCTTGGGCAATCAATAAAGACGCCGGTCACGTCCCTACTGTCACCAAGGACCGAATAACAGTATCATATTCGCGGTCAGATAGGTTGTCTCTATCGCGTGATCCGCCTACGTCATGGAAACTAAAATTATTAGTTGGAAAAGGCTACTATCAGCATACACTATGGTAAGTGGTGAGATTCTGTAAACGCATACTCACAATCACTAGACGAAATGAGATTACGAAAGTCAAACGTATTTCGAAACACAGCGACGGAGAATTTAAAAAATAACCTAGGAAACCTGCCAAGAAAAATCCTCCATAATTAATCGAACCGATGATACATTACGTTAACAAACTCGTGTAGTCCCTTTTCAATTAAACACGTGGCAGCGGAGGATACCAAAGGGTAACCTGATGGATACGAAAAACGTTGAGAATACGTTGTTGAAGTTCGTGACAACTTCTTTCTGTGAATATCTGAGCTCCGTGAAATAATCCATTTTGTTACGGGATTCCTTGCCTTGCTTCTGCTGTGGCTGGGTCGAGAAAGGGGCACGATGTTCGGTGTACCGTGCTCAGATGAGCTGTCATCGCTCGCTGTGCTTCATCATTTTTTTTAATTTTCTTATTGAGCTGTGGCTTGTCCTGTGACGGAATTGCTGCATCGATTTGAGATGACCGTTGGCCGTTGGCCTGTCACACGTGTCTTTTCAACATGCGACTATTCTCAGGACAAATATACCATTTCGGTATTTTGCCTTCGCCCGAATCTGACGCTTAAGGATCACCGTAATTCTTGAATCAACACGACACAGACGACCCCCACGTCTGCAATCTTCTCACTTCTTTAGATATCTTGTCTTTTGCTTCAAATAGTTTGTCATCAAAAGCAGCTTTCCCATGACACATAAGGGGACAGTCCACGCTTGATTTTTATCCCCGCCATTACCCTGAATGACTATCTGTAAGCATGGGTGACTGCTTTTATCATGGAGTTTCATTATTAATAAATCTTACTTTTATCTTTTCCGTCTATTTCATCACATTTGTAAATAAATGAAAAGAAATTTTGCAATCGTCACAAGCCTAACACGGTCGTTGCGAGGGGCTTCAATCAAACCTAGCGCGGTCGTCGCGATCCGCTTCCAATTGAAGCTTGCGCGGTCGTCGTGATCCCCTTCAATCAATCCTAGCACGGTCGTCATCCTCGTCCAATAAACCCTTGCGCTATCGTCGCAATTTACTTCAATTCACTTTAGTGCAGTCTTCACGATCCGCTTCCAATGAATTCTTGCGCGGTCGTTGCAATCCGCTTCAATCAACTGAAACGCGGTCGTCGCGATCCGCTTTCAATGAATTATTGCGCGGTAATCGCGATCCGCTTCAATCAATCCTAGCGCGATCATCACGATTCGCTTCCAATCAAACCTAGGTTGGTCGTCACGATTCCCTTCCATTTAAACCGTGCGCGGTCGTCGCGGTACGCTTCAATCAACTTTAGCGCTGTCATCACGACCCGCTCCCAATAAACTCTTGCTTGGATGTCACGATCCGCTTCCAATAAACCCATGCGTGGTAGTCGCGATCCACTTCCTTTTTTAATAAACACAATAGTTCCGATTCCTTCCTCTAGCCCAATCAGGTGATCACTTATATTTGCCGACTATTGTCAGCAGTAGTCACAATTTTCACGGTTCGAAGAGTTAATTTACTTCAAATATCACCAAAATTCTAATTGCAAATGCAGAAACTTTTCAATATCTCGGAAAATTGGGTGGGAATGCCTGAAGATGATATCAACATTTCAGCAACACATTAAATTGAATTGATAAATGACTGAAATAGTGAAATGTTGGCCGAAGTTCAAAAATCATTATGCTAGAATCGACTGAAACGAAGTTATAAGTTAAACTGTATTTTCCTTCTGAACGTTTTTTATTCTTTTGATCTGCTATACAAAATAAGTGTACCCATCGTTATCAGACAAAGAATACACCATTTTTCAAATAGGTTTTCCAATACATCTACTTAATGATTTTTTAACTTAATTAGTCGCACAAACGACCGTATCCATCCGTTTTCCTGATTTTTTTCTAAGTGTACCCATTCCCCAGATCTATTACTTCTGGTTTTTCCTAAATAAATACGAATTTTCCGATAATCTAGTTGTTTTTTATGGCATGTGGAACTCTTTTCTTTTCGTTGTTCATCATATTGAACAAATGGCCGGATTTGAATAAATGCTCAAAATACAATTTAGGCTAATAGATGGTTAATAGACGAGCTTTAATTAAATTCCTCTTACTTCTTCTACACTGCGTTTCCTAACTATAGAACCACTCCATTTTTCTCAGTTTCCAGAAATATGTAAGAAGTCGGTTGAATTGAAGTATATAGTGTAGGATATAATAACTATCTTCATCTATAAGACTAACCATTTGAACTTTATTGTGTCTATTTTTGTTACAAGCAGTATGAGTGATTTGAAGATCTTAAACGAGTATCCTCCGCGTAGAAAGAGATACACACTATAACCTGGCGCAGATTGGTCGAAACCACCCCGAATGGGTCATTTGAACTGATTGAGAGCTAAAGATGACCTACGAATTAGAAACTTATTGTAATGCGTGTGAAATTGATGTTAGTTGTTGAAAGAAGTGAGAGTTTTTCCATCTGTTTCTGTAGTTATGAAACACTGGAATTATAGTTTTTTGAATGTTTCGCGCCTGGACACAACAATAAAGCTCAAATGGCCTGTTTTATAAATTAAGATAGTTATCATATCCTGCACTATATACTTCAATTAAACCGACTTCTTACATACCTCTGGAAATTCAGAATAATGGAGTGATTCTATAGTTGTGAAACGCAGTGTATTTCTGTAACTAACAACTTCTGTATCTCGGAAACACTACGACATGTTTTTGCTTCTAGAGAATTTAAAAAAAAATACGAGCACAAAAATCAAAAGTCACCACACAACCGGAACAGGCAATGGGCCCCTCCATAAGTTCGGGTTTCAATTTATTCATTGCGTCACCGAGAGGACGATTGGATTGTGGTTCCGGTGAATAGCAAGAAATTGGAGCTCTCTCTGTCGCAAGGAAAATAGGGCTATCCATTCGTAGGCGGCGTGAACCGAGCTGTGAAATCAACAGTCACTCACATGTGGCGCCCCCTACCTCACCGTCAAATTGATTCCAGAAACTGCGACGACCGAACGACACTGATAGCGTGCCCCGATAGAATTACTCCAGGAAGGGAAATTGGAAACAACACACCAAGAAACTTGGTTCGGGAGCAAATCGAGTCAGGTCACCCTGCCAGAGAGTTGAAAGGAAAACAAATTTCTCGGTTGCCTTGAGGCGACCGAATGGATTTGAATTAGACGGCAATTAATTACCGCTACCGGCAAACGTGAGTTCGGTGAGATTTGCGGTTATGGTTTGCGTAAACTTTCACTCGCAGAATAATTCAGTAGCTTCCGGAGGTGAACCCACCGGAAATTAATCACTACCGCCTATTTCCGCCCAGCCGTTGTGATTTTCAGCTCAGATCGTTCCCAACTATTAACAACAGTGTCAGCTGCGATGATTTGCATGTTAAGTTTCGTGCGCAAAAAAATGTCCCGTTTAATTCTCAACCATTCAAGCACCGGACCGAACCGACCTGGGAACTCCCAACAATCACGAGAGCGTAAAGTTCATAAGAATTAAATCGCTCATTAATTGGCGTAAAATTAAATAACATTTTAATAAAATCCCTTCACACTTTCGCTCTCGCGCTTTCACGGTTGAAGCAATGGTATAAACGAAAAAAGTCCAGCAAAACAGAAAACGGAGTTATGCCGGAATAATTCCGGCATCATCCTCATTAGATGTGTAAAGGGTGGTGGCTGGCGGGGTGAAATAAAAACTGTATCGTTATGATTGTTATTACAAGTCTCACTGCTCAAGTGAGAGCACTGCCGGGGCTGGGAAAGGGAACAAAAAATCAACCCGTGTGCACGAATAAAAATGGAACTCGGATAACCCGGGGAAACGGGATTTCCAAAACAAAACTTGTTTACTTGCTTGAGGTTGCTGCGCTCCATGCCGGGATCAAAAGCTTCCGTTCTGTATAACTCGTAACTATCACCCTGAACTGCATTCAAATCAGATTTGGGATGACTTTTCGGATCTCGTTGTTGAGATGCAAGCACCAGGAACCTCGGGGTCTGTCTTTGATACAATATCCTAGCATAAATAAGAATATAGTCGAAAAACGATTCTGTCAGGCTTTGGATAATCGTATAACGAAGGCGCTCGAGAAGGAAAAAGAAGGAGGATTCAGTACGGAATGTGACCAGAATGTTTGGCCCGTCGGAGTCAAACGATCATCGCACAAAAAAAAGGTTTCAATTTACGATCTTCAAGCTTGAGTCATTTCAGATCTGGACGCAAAAAAACTATCTTGGACCCATTTTAATAACATTTTAATAAGATAGTACTCAAATTAAAGGTCATTTATTGCATTTGTATTGCAAAATGGCGAAACAAATATTTCGATTTTGTTTTGAAGGAATCCAGAACTTTTCTTCGAATAGCACTCAACATATTTGGACGCTCTGTTGGCTAACCCAAACGGCCACCATTGTTCCACAGTCTCTTCATCTCTGACGCTTCTCGAGTAAATAATTTTCCTTCTTCTTCAACTTCTGTCTTGACAGTTTCTCAATATTTCTCAAGTGGGCGGAATTGGGGACAACCGGGTCGATTGATGTCCTGTTGTCCATCACTTGTCTTGTGTACCACTGTAGTACTTCTCCGCTTTTTATCAGCTTGCCAAATTAGGCGAAAATTTTACAGGACCATTGTGAGTTTTTAATGTACGGACAAATATTTTTAGGCACTCCTGCTATATTTTGAAAACCATAGGCTTGTTTGTCACGAAAATGTATTTTTTTGTCTGCAGTTGCAAATACCTTATCAGATCATAAGCTTTATTGCGAATTCATCGTATTTATAGGGCTTTTTTATTCGGGAAGCTGTATATAATCAATCTTCGTGTACTTTTCATCGTCCATGAGGATGCTTCGTACCTCGTGAGAACCTTATTGTACAATTTCTAGATACGTCTTGTGACCACCAGATTCTATCATCGTGCAGATTGATAGTATGCCACTCACGGAAAGGTTTGAGAATGCGGCAAACACGTTAGCCGGAGCTAGCGAGTTAGTCGAAAATTAATTTTCGGTTCGCGGCTTCCATCAAGTATAAATTCTTTGAAACAATTTAAATCATGACGAACTTTTCACTGGAAGTACTGAAAGAAGCAACATTTCGAAGGAATTGCTATCAAAACATTTCAGATCCGACCACTAGGAACGCTGCAGTGCATCAAGATACTAAATGACCTTTATGAGATGCAAAAACAGCCAAAATGAACCCCAAATGAAGAAGCATCGATCAAGCCCAAAGTGAGAAAGCTGTACGATATGATGCTCGATGGGAATTCGAAATGCACAAGAATAGACGAAGATGCATTCGTGAAATTCGACTACTTATCCTTGCTAATGGCACAATATTTTGCGGTGCAAGAAGGGCAGTATTAGACCAGTCTGAAACATCCATGAAAGTCGAGAATTGCAAATTTGGCAAGCTATTTGTGTCTGCGGTAGAAATTCAACAATCGATTATTATAAATGGTTCGATGAACAACGATATGTACGTCAAAGAGTGTTTACAAAAAAGACTTCTACCCATGATTCGTAGCCACAAATAAGGTGTGGCTTCTGGACAGATTTAACGTCTTGCAAGCTTACTCTGCATGTCAGAGCGCTGTGTTGCAATGTAGTAGTGAAAGCGGTAAGCTGTGTGAGTAAACACTCAAAATTTCTTTGTGCAATACTCTGCACCTGAAGACATCATACTATACTGATATGAGGTGAACTATTCTATCTGGAACCCTTTTGGTCTCATGGACCCCCAAAGATTATCGTGATTCAGATGGTCAAATGCTTTCTCTTAATCGATGAACATCAGATCAACGTCTTCTGTAATTTTATAACTCACTCAACGATGAAGTGCAGCAGCTATATGGTTACTACAGGCTTTACCGACTCTAAATCATGCTTGCTGTCTTCGGACTGTCGCGTTGATCTCTTCCTTGATTCAGTTTAGTTACCCCCGGCAAAGCCGAGAGAACGAGAATGATTCCATAAATCAACCATTTTTCGGGGGAGAGCCTATGTGAATTTTGGAATGTTTCTCTGCCTTGTTCCCGGGTTAAAAGTAGCGTCAAAGTAGGACACACTGCAAGCCGGATGGGAATAAGGTATTTTGCACCAGTAAGAGCTTTGTTGCTATATCCGCCGCCACTAGACGAACGATATCTTGGATATTCATTAAGTTCGGTGTTTCATTGGCGCTCTAGACAGCGAGCAATCAACAGTACATATTAATGCTGCAGCCATTCGGCCTTTTCAGGGCCAGCACGACATTCTACTGAAGAGTTAATATTGAAATGTTGATGTATTTTAAAATAGTATCCGATAAAACGAGTTCTTAATCCTATTCAACTGGTCACCAGTTCGGTCACCATAAAACATTTCGGGATTTCGGGTGACGAAGTGATTTATCAATATGTAATATGTCAACAAACGTCCATATTTGCCAACTACACAACAATTTGCGTAAAATGTAAAAAAAAGAAACAGTGACAAAAAAGTGCCCAATTTGTCGATATGCTTTCGTTAAAAGGCCCCTTGATTGTTTATGTTTTAACCTTTTGACATGTTTAAAAGCAAACGGCTCGAACTAGTGCATATGAACACGTGATCGCATTTGATTCAGTTAAAAAAATGAAAAGCGTAGTGATTTCGGAAGCAAAAATGTGTGAATCACATCGGACTGTCGCTAAGAAGTACAGTATCAGCGAGGCAGCGGTTAGGAAAATTCTTCTGAAACTAAAATGATTAGGTAAATAATTAGTTGCGCTGGAAGGGGCAGGATGCGCTAAACGGATACAAGAACAGACACCAAGATCATGCGGGAAAACAAGAAAAACCCGAAGGTAACTGTCCGCGAGATCCCGGAAACCTCTAAGCTGTCAGTTTCCGGGCGAATTATTCGTCGCCGTCTAGTAGTACAGTGATTGAATAGCAAAGTTGCCCGCGAGCAACAATTTATCAGCAAGGAAGCAGGCCGATAAACTGATCAAATAAGGTGCTTTAGGAGCGCCACAGCCAAGACACATTGAAACATGGAGGCGGAAATGTGATGATCTAGGGGTGCTTTTCGTGATATGGAGTGGAAAGCGTTATGAAAATCGATTGAATGATGACGGCAGATTCTTATATCAAATTCTACAGGAAAATTTGGAGGTTTTCACGAGTATTCGCAAAACTAGTGTTACCAATAAAAAGAACTATTTTGTAGCCCTGGAGTGCATCTAAGAAAAGATGGATCCACAGCACCTAAAGAATATGATAGAGAGCATGCCGAAGCAATTGCAGCAGGTCCTAAAGCCCAAAGGGGTACACATTAATTATCAGTTTACTTTAAGCAAAACTCTCTTTGTCAGTACTGCATAGGTGAAACTTAAAAATAATATAAAGAAAAATATTCGAAAAAGTACTTTAGTGTATTTACTTCAATGTGAACCAAATAGAGAAGAGAAATTCAAATAATGATCAGCTGAGTACTTTATTTTGCCTATCAGTGTAGTTACAAATTGCAATCAACTTAATTTCAAATGAGAGATGGCCGACACATTTCAACTGGTCGTCAAAAACTTGAACAGAGTGTATAACAGACAGTCATTTTAAAGCCCACCATTTGGAATATTAAAGAGTTAAACAGAGATTAATTACGAATTTACGATAAATGGAAAAATTCATAACTTACAAAACATACAAACAGTCCTACGTGAAGCTTCCGTTCGTGCTTCTAGACGTTTTTGCTCGATAGAAAACAAAGAACTCTCAGTGAGATATTGAAGTAGAATTCGATGACTATTAAATAGTGTTCGTTTTGTGATAAGTCGAAACGCACCAAAAGGGTCTCGAACGCTAAATCTTCTCCTCCTTAACCGATGATGTTTCGAGAATCGTTCTGTCAAACTGTACCATACCACTGATAGAACCTAAACTTTCCCATTGATGTTTGGGAAAAAATATGCTATGAGAAAAAAGTTGTCTTTTTTTATTTACGAAAAAAAAACTTTAATTTGCAATATCTAAAATATGTATTTTTTAATTTTTTTTGTCAATTTTATCTATATAAAATAGAAGTCATGTAAAAAATCTATGTATTCATCACGAAAATCAAAATGACAGATCCAGACAACCAGTGAATATGAGTAAATGAACTTTTGTTCGTCAGTATGTTTTGAAGTTTATTTTCCAACCCATTGTCATTTTCGTCTTGATTATTGAAGTCGCCGGAATTGAATTTCATTTTAACCAAATGAATATCAACTGTTCCCGAGGTCGCAAATCACCTGACGATAGCTTGCATCCGTTCTGCATATGCCGTTATTACTGTCTCGCCAAATAAAATCCTGCGCGTTTTCTTGCAAAGTTTGTTTCATCGAACTCTGGTGTTTATGTTCCAGTCTGACAATTTTTTTATTTTTGAATTTTGACTCAAATTCACTGCCAGAACGTTTCGAATGTGATGAATACCAATTTGCTGCTTTAGATATTCAAAGTATAAATAACAGCGAAGTTATGAACCCCACTCAATGCCGCATTCATTCATTATAGCAGATTTGTTCATGCATCACCGATATGGACAGAATGAACTCGTTTGTTATTGTCATCAATATAATGAGGGTAGTTTGTTTCAAGCTGAAAAAAAGTCATTTACACTGAAACAAAATCATATTCGTTACGTGATTATTTGTTAATATTCTAAGACACTGATTTCAGCTGTCCAGTTTCTATAAGACCACTTCAAAATTCATAAGTATTTTCAATGAAAAATTCAAAACAATCGTCTGATGTACATGTCAATAATTGGTAACCTTGCCATTTCGACTAATAACCTTGAAAATTCGTGTTGGAATACTATTTACCAAATTCTGTTGAACGAATTTCTCGATATTTTTCCATGTTTCCGAAATTGTGACCTTGAGCGCTTCAGTCGTAGTGTACCGCGGATCCCCCCTAAGTTTTTTGCAACAGGATTTAAGTGTGTAGAGCGAGCCGGCCAGTCCAAAAAAATAAGTTTTTGGTCTTTAATTCATTGCTTAGTTTACTTGCTGGTATGAACAGTAGCATTGTTTTGAATGAATGTGATTTTTTTTGTGACGATATCCACACAAAAACGGTAGGAGAGAGGATTCCAGAGCATGTGTATAATCCTTGAATGATGTGAAAGCTATCTTGAGCTTTCCGGTTACACAGAATTTCGTCCAAACCATGCCTCCACCAAAATTCTTGCTTGAAAATATTGTTCCTTCTTCCGTAAATCACGCCAATACCCGTGTTAACCATCTGGACCATCCGAATTGAATTTGTTTTCGTCAGTGAAGATCACCTATACATTGAAGAACTTTTTGTTATGGTATATAGCAAAATGTATTCTTTTGGAAACATTCTTCGTCACAACATACCATGTCCCACTGTTGGTTCATGTAAGCCTTGGCAAAACTCCGACGTCTTCCGATGTGAGATGGTGTAAAATGAGGAGTTTTAACCTTTTAAGCCCTCTTTATGTGGGGATTTTTTACTAAAAATTGACGAATTGTCACCCGAGCAGTTGAGTAGTTAAAATATTTGTGGTATTCGAACCTGTTCTAGCTATTTTCCGCTTGTCCCGGTCAGAGAGGTTCGATTTACGTGGAGCTCTCTCCGTCTTACCGTATCCAAATAATTGAGCACTACTTGATGAGATCGTCCAACCTGACGAGAAATTTCTCTGATACCAACATTTTCTCGGTAAAGTGCATCGATTTGTCTTTCTTCTCCCTCCGAAAGGACCTTTCCCTTTAATTCCAGATTTAATTGATCAAAACAACTAAAACAACGAAAAATGTAACTGGTCTTATAGAAACATGACAGTTGAAAATACGAAAACATTCGTTTACGCTCAGCGCTTGCACACACGCATATGAAAATCATGTAGTGTATGGTCGAGATGGAAAATGGAAGGTGGGAAGATTTTTTAAATCTGTGACGTCACAGATTTTGTTTATGTATGTTACTTTTCTTATAATAGTCCAATCCATAGGAAAAGTGTTGTTATTAAAAGTAACAATAAGCAAATGAAATGAACGAACTAGTTTTTTTCCTAAATCAATGCTAGCGTTCAAAATCATAAGGGCCCGACATTTTAACAGAAACTAAAATTTCAGTATTTTTGAAGTGTTCCAGACTTAATTTTAATTCAATTTTACTTCTCGTTACGTCGACCAAAAACGTAAACGAACAAAGTCAGAGTCAGACAATCTTTTGTTCCTTTGACGGATAAACATTTGACAGTGCATGGTAAATAAGGTTGCAAGTTTATTTCATGTAAAATGAACTTGAAAAATAAATTTAATTGACTCCGTATGACTTAGATTGAGACGAAAAGTTTTCTGCTTGAGCCTTAGTTTTAGACGACTGAAGTTTTCAACAACCTAATTGTGAAAAAAGTATTTCCAATTGCTGACAAAAGTCAAACTTCCATGAAGTTGCTCTAGAATCCAAACATAGTAGACATTACAATACTATTTCTGAAATCAAAGAAAAAAGTAAACATTTTAGTTCGTGATATGTTCTGTTTTTTTTTTTGTTCAGAATTCGAAAAATATGATTTGGAAATCTGTAATTAGCTTCTGTACATCCTTTTTCAACGTTATTCGTTGACATATTCAATTTTGTACCATTTGAGTAACTGACTGGTATGCCTGGTATGTGAACTTCCTATCTTCCTGGCTACTAACACAATCAAAGTTCAACACAACCAAAACCCGTGAATCTTCCCACCTTCTATTCTTCATCTCGGTGTATGGTAGTCACAGCTGTATGACACTCGCCATGTTTTTGGTGCCAACATCTCAAACATCAAAAGTATTTGTTTTCTTCAAAACAGCGATCCGCGTTGACGGCATTGTGCTTCGTTTACTAGTTTAGGGCTAGGTAGTGCGGACTGAATCAAAACGGCTGTCAAAAAAGATCCAATTGAAATGTCAAAAGAGATCCAACGATTAGGAGTGTTATTTTTCTTATGATAATCAACACTACAAAAGAGGTATTGTTATCAAAGGCAAACATAATTAAACTTATAAAATGAACGAACTTCATTTTTCCGTCAATTGTTTAATTGGCCATTGCATCTCTGAAAGAGAATCTCATATTGCAAGGTATCAGGACCTGACCGATCATCAACAAACTACGAATAACACTTAGTTCACTCCAAGATTTCAACGTGGGAGCGAAATTCGACATTGGCGAATTTGATACGTACATACATAGCAAAAGTGAAATGTTTTGGGTACTATTTTTTCTAACGTCGGTGAAAACAGTTTTGCTAGTGAAGCTGGCCGAATGAAATCCGCGTAATTATGATCCGCTAGTACTGGTTATGAATATAACGGTAAAGCAATCTGCGCTTCGTGGTTTCTTTTCCGGTTGAAATGTAACGATGTATCTATATCAAAATTGTACAGTCACAAGCACACTGAAGAGAGAACAGATGCATGCGATGCAATCCCTCGACGCCAGACCCTAAAGTGCAATCCACAGCTCTCTTGCAAAAAGAAACGAACATGCTCCGCCAACGGATTGGATGATAGTTTTTGCTGTACAAGGACAGCACACCAGTTCGATTAAAGACAGCAGAGTGTACGCAACAGCAGCAAATTTGAAGCAGAATTTAAGAAGAAATTGAAGTGCTTGTATAATTTATAACTCTGTATAATTTCATGTATATTTCTATAGTATTAAGTAAAATACAATGTACATAGTTATAGTTTAGGCGTGTGTTGTGTTTTGTCTCCGATGAAACGAGTCCCTCAATCTGCCACAGTGATGTGAAGTTTCATGCGAATGGAAAATCCCCGCTGCATCACTTCAATGAAAGCAGTCTGCATCGCGCCCACGGGGGGAATTTGGTTTCTCAACGTTTGGCAATCCGCATAAAGGCTGCTTTGGTATCGCGCAGCGGGATTAACTAGCAATTTTTACAGTCCACTGCATTAAGACGCTATAAAAATAATCCTGAAAATGTGTATGAAAGGTTTGCTACAGTTTTGGTTTTCAATAATTCAAACATCGTACTTACTCCACAGATACGCGAATCCTCATTCGGAACTAGTTTGTCGTCTCCGCAAAAATCGACCCAGTGCGTCTGTAAATACGTTTCCGAAAGAATACGATAAAAGCTAACGCGAACATTTTCACTCGTATTCGGGCAGTCTTTCACTGAGCAACGCATTTTTAATGTCCACTTTCCCTGATATAATATTTCTTCGAATGAAATAAAAACAAACGAAGTCACAGTCACCTAAATGTTTACTCCTGCGATTTGAAAACATTCGATGAAAAGTGGAACGAAGAGTTGCCAGATGATTTTAAAAAAAAGTCTGTAAAAATATGTGAAAGTCTGTTAAAAATGTGGAAATTTCTGTAAAAGTGTGCGGATCTGTAGAAATATCTTTTAACGTTATTTTTTCCAGATTCATTGATACTTTGTACATCGCGATGCACGTGAGATTGTCTTTTGTATATCATGGTATATTTTGTATATGTACATCTTTTATATATACAGCCATTCCATGCCAAACCGATATAGTAGTTCTCACATTTCGATGAAAAGTGGTAGTTTTGTTCTTTATCGCGAAACATTAGACCCTTTTTTCCACCATTTCCATTTTAGGGTGGTCCGAAAAATCATTTTTCCCCAGTTTTTCCCAAAACTGACTTTTTTCAAAAATTTATAAATTTTGAATCACTGAACCGATTTAGATTATCGACATATCTAATTGAAGCCAATGAGCTAGCTTTTCATTAAAATATAATATATTGAAATTGCAATGAAAAAAAGGATTTTGTTTTCGTAATTATCGATTGTAGTTTTTTTTAATTATTTTTATGGTTTTAGACTATTTTTTTATACTTTTCTTGAAAGCTGCGGATGTTATACATTACATATCTAGATTTCAGGGATGCTATTTTTTTTTGTTTTTGAGATATGATTTTTTGAAGTTAACCGGTGGTCCGAAAAATCATTTTTCCCCTTGAGAACCACTTTATTGGCATGAAATGGCTGTATATACAGTAGTTTACATTTAATGCGAAATTTAGCAAATTGGACAGACCTGTAATGCGACACGTTTAATTGGACATTTTTGTAAACATCAAGTTTGGGGCCTAAATTATGCTCAGCTGACCCGGCAAACTTCGTCTCGGGTCAGCTAGTATATGTAGTATATGTCATATAATTATTGTTTTGATATAAATTCTATAGAACGAATTTCAAAACTTTTTCTCATCATAACATTGTTCTATGGGCAGAATACTCCAAATACAATAAAATGAAGACAGCTCAAAAGGGACCTTTCCTTCATCGGATTTTGGGATAAGCAACACATTTAGCCTTCCATTTTTATTTATATAAATAGATAAAAGATACAGGAATGCGTTGTTTTGCCTGAAAATCCATTTCCACTTTCGAACAAAGATCAACTTCGCTAGCGCAAATATTGAATGGACTAAAAACGCTTATCATGATGTAATTTTCGGTCATATGGAAATTCATTTTTCCGAATTTTCCGACATTCCTTCTGAGTTTTCCGGAAACTTTCCGATTTTGCTCTCCACTATATTGATCTACGGGAAGAGACGAATACAACAAAATAAAGAAGGCTAAAATCAGATCATCCCTTCCTCGAGGCCCGCTTACGAACAGATTTGGCCTTCCATTTTCATTTATATAGATAGATATAGGCTAACAATGCGAGATTAAAGGGATGCTCAAGGACTGGGATAAAACGGTCTCCGTTTTCGCTCGGATGTAGTCAATCTTAATATTACTCAAAGATGTTCAATTAACCCTTTCATTACGGCAGTGTGCTCCTCCGAAGTGCTACCCCTGTACGGAGTATTGCGCCGAAAAGTATGCACGTCGCGCTAGTGTGATCGAAGAGCAGTATGAATTTCATGCCGTCTAAAGACGACGCTCGTACACACAGCTCGCGGATGTCGTCTATAGACGACGCTCGTAACGAAACGGTTAAGGCTTTGAGAATCAACTCATTGTCGTTTGCTCAAAAGATACCCCTCTAGGAGAGTCATTTTTAAGGAAATTAGCGACGCACATGTTGCACCGTACGTTTGCTAAAAATGATTCGCTTGGCGGCGGCAGCGCTAATTCGGTTTACTTGGTTTGTCATCGGCTGTTCTTGATATTCTCGGGAAATTACAATCTGTTAAGTTGTACCAATCGCATCGATAGTTCTCATAAGTTCTCGACTCTGTTCCCTCACTGTCATGAAATTTTGAAGCATAGTATAAATACATTTAATGCAATTTTTCATTCATCGTGAGGAATCGTATTGTCTGTTTCGTCTGCAATGAGTTCAGGGCAAAAGCACTTATGAAATCATGAAAAACGCTGACGTATACAACTTATTGTTACCAAACCAAACACCAACAGAATGCAAAAGATACTGAAGTACTGTCGTCGGTCACTGAGCGATACTATGCTCACAACATCACTGCAATGCGACCTATTTTGCGCACGTAATCACTGTGGTGACACCGGCAGTTAGGCGCTAGTTTGCGCACATAACCACTGTGGTTACGCCGGACTAAATAAAAACTAAATATAAACACACGCCACAACTAATATAAAAACTTATTATGTATTAAAACTATGGAAAAATGTAATACGATCAGTCAAATATCTTTGATGTGATAAATAGAGCCTCTCATTTTTTAAAAACCTGTGAAATATTGTTGTATCCAAAAAGTCTGCAACAAAAATAAAAAGTATTTTACAGATATGTCTGTAAATTCACAAACATATCTGTTAATCTGGCATCTCTGGTGGTCTGAGAATTTATTGCAAGAAACCGCTTGAAAAAATCCATAAATTTGCTTGAAAATGAAGTGGATTGAGTCCGCACCACTTAGGTTTAGGGGAGCGTCAACGAATAGCTGATTTTCAGTCGGAATGAACGTTTTCAAAATTAAAATTATGAATGAAAATTAGCTTTTCTATATCAAATTAGCATTCTATTTGAATTAAAAACATTTTTGTTTGCAGGTGGTGAAAAAGTCTCATACGAAAATTGTTTATGAAGACAATTTTTTATTATGATAAAAAAAATCAGCAACACTTTTGGGATTGTATAGCCATATGGTTTAATGAAAGTCAGAAATAGGTGTTTCAAGTAATCAAATAACATGATGTGAAAATTTTCATTAAAATTTTAAAATTTAAAACCCGGCTTCGTGTCTTCTAATCTGATAGAGATTACACCAACGAGTTTGGGACACATATTATGGCCCTAATTTGAAGTCGCCACCAGACGTCGACACCATCGCGAATTACCAATTTACCACCATCTGACATATCATGATATCGATGATGAACTTTTACATCAGAGGGATAGTGAGATATGCGATGACGGTAGGTAGAGTGAGATAGCGATAATCGTGTCATACACCTGGGTAGTCACCAATACCTACAAACTAGAATATAAATTGAAGCATTGTTTGTTTACAATGACACAAAGCAGCAAGATCATCACCTGGTCTCATAGAAGTTGGACAGAGTGTACGTTGAAAATCATGGCTCCTTCATTCACAAATCAAGCCAAAGCTATATCCATAATTAACGAAACGGTTGCTCTCTTTTTTCTCGTGCCCCGTGTAATGGGCATGAAAAATCCGACAACAATATAAAAATCATATCGTATATAAATGCCAACAACAGACAACGTTTCATTCATAATTCGGTGGAGCAAAATATGAAGGGGATCGTCGGGTTTGTAGCGTCATGGTGGAGAGGGGGAGCGGGTGACTGTCTGAGAGAACGATGGGAATGATAACCATCCTCGACGGCAGCCACAGAGGCATCAGGCCGGAGAACCGAGACGAGGAGTGGAGTATCGTTTTAATAACAATGATAATAATGATAATAGGAAGAAGGGTGGTTTCGGATGGAGGGAGAGGGGTTTGTTGGCAGATTGGTTGCAGCAGTGAAAGCTGTGAACAAACTCTCAGAATCGGAAAAGTCACAACCGTTGCCAAGACACGGAGAGCACGAGGAAGGCAAAGATTCGAAAAGTCACGGCAGACGGTGGAGTTAAATCTTATTTCATCGGGATATAATTTACATTTAATAGAATTAAACACACAGTTTAATGAGTGGTGATGGGGAGGGAAACTGTTTGTGGCAAAATAAATCCATTGAAATTAATGGGTTTGTAAAGATGTATGTAGTAATACAAGCAAGCTTTTGGCGAAGTCATATATGTTTTGAACGTTCGTGGTTGCATTGTCTCTCAACAAGTACAAAATTCAAAGAAAACTAAAACGCCTATATTTACAGATTCAGCACTAATGTTCTCCCGGGGGCGTTGGAGTGGAACGCCAAAGATTGGCGCCATCCAGACTCAGAGTGTCGATCAACTTAGAGGTAGACGAATATCACCTTGTAACTACACTCGACACAGTTAGACGAGAGTGCAAAGTTTTCCTAATAGATTGACTTTGAAAGTTTCCCACTCTTGGATCAGTCTCCGTCGTCACTGCCGAGAGATACCTCCGAATAAACTTCAATTCTGGGAACGTTCAAGATGGGAGATGCACTCTTCCCCATTTCAGGTGGCCCAGGAGAAACGGAGCGAGTCAAAGTTTGCCCACAAATGTCGTAATCTAAGATTTATAAGTGGATCCGTGGAGTAGCATTCCGCTACCGAAGCCAAAGTTCAGTGTGTATGTGGGATAACCAAACAGTCAGCGTGATCGTTTTCCGAATGACTTGTGGTTAATTAGATGAAAATTTTATCAGTTTTTGATTATCTCCGCAATGGTTACACGAAGGCACCAAAGTTTCAGGACGTTGTGCAGTGTTCAGGGGGACGAGTGAGTAGGACGAACCTGACAATCAGTGATTGTCGCTGAAAAAATTATTTAGTCATGCATTTCAATGAAGAACCGTGTCGACTTGCTGATGCACCATGGATTTCATCAAACACATAGCCCACGGATTCATACTTTCCACATGAACTATCTTGGTTTATTTCTGCACTACTCAACTTATTCTACGGTAAATGTTGATTTGTTTAACTGGCAGCTTCAATCTGCTTCGAGTTTGGTCCCACTTTTCATTATACCACCATCTGTGCAACGATAGTTTCAAAATTTAATTAAATTAACTTTCACAAATCTCATGTGAAGGCAGAAACGCCGACGTGGAAGCGTAGCTGAGTAAAAACATACACTACAGTAGCACATTCTGATACAGGAACTTGACAAACGGTTATTCAGTTATATATATTCAGTTATCTCTCGCAATCACTCATCGATGATAGGGAAAATATGCATCATTTCCACATCGAAGATAATAAATGAAACTGTATTGAAATTCACATCCTGCGGTGTTCTCCGGGCTGGATGCCAAAAAAACTATCCCGTTATCCCGTCGAAGCCCCATATTGCATTCGTTAACACAAAGTTCCTGGCCGGGTTCCATGCTTTAACTTTCCACATCGTGAGATAGCGAGAAAAAATCGTAATCGTAATGAACCTTTTCACACATGTGGCGCCTTGCCCTGCACACACACCCACACCTATGTTTGCAAGACGCACATAGCCTTTTCGAGGACACTAAACCGTCGTCAATGCCTTGATAAATATTAGATTTTCAACCGTCAAACCCTCCCACCCTCTCGGCAGAGTGTATCCCACTTCAAAAGCATTCGATAATTAGACGGCACTTTTGCCTGTGGCCAACGGGAGCGGCACGGGCGAAACGTGACGTGACCGTCAACAGCAAAGTGACAAGATAAAACTTAATAATCCTCCCCAAAGCTTGAGGATGGTGGTGAGGTGGCTTCCGACGGTTTGATCTTTTGTTTTTCTTTCGCCGGCCATTGTCGTCCTTTCGGGGCATTACTTAGCAAGGGGAAAATGAGAAAATTCCATTGGCTTGAAACGTGGTACAAGTGTGACCACAATCAAATCTAGGACAAAAGTTTGTTGCTGTTTTTTTTTCTCGGTGGTCTTCTTGATGCTCACTCGTCGCCATTCGGTAATCTGCTTCCACCGCCAGGTCGTAATCTTATAAAGTTTACTGCGCTAATGGAAGTTGAAATCGTGGAATACCAAATGGGAAGTGGGAGAAAAAATGGTCTACCCACAGAGAGGTGTCATTCGATGTGTGTCGTGACGTTCCGCAGACGGAATTCTCCAATACAGGGCATACTGGTTCGGAGAATATAGCCCTGTGTTGTGTCAGCTGTCAATCGTGGAAGTCATCGAACCTATTTTTTGACTTAATATAACGTCTGTCGGGAACATATTGGGGCGCAAATTGAAAAACGAAACTCATCCATACCAATTAAGATAATTATATATTTAACCCTCCTGTACTCGCTTGCAAAATCATAACACGTATACTGGCGCACGGTGTCACAGATCGAAAATTTAACTTTTCTGTAATGTTGCCATTGTGTATTTTTCAGGCTTTATTGGCATTTATTTGAAGAAGAGGGTATGATTGAATGAAAAAAGAAAAAATATGCTTTCTTCGTTTAATAGTCATCTAACTCAGCCTCCTCAGAAAAGAGTAAGTTTCGATACTCCAACACAAATAACGAAATTTTTAACTGTTAATGATTAAAAGTAAGCAACTGTTATAATTCATGGAGGTATAAAGAGCTATAAAATAACATAAAAACGTATTAATCGATCATTGGAGTAAGAATCAGAACATACCATAACTGCATGCTCGAAACAAACATATTTCTTACAATTCATGCAGTTGTTGCGTGTTTTTCGGGTCATTTATCAAAGAGAAGAATGTATAACGACCTTCTAGACAATTACCAGATGATAAAGGTTCGGGAATATAAAGTTTGTATATTTCTAATATTCTTTGTCTCTGTATTCTTGGTAAACTAAGAATTAATGCCTGTTTTTAGATAAGACATAAAAAGATGATATAAAAGGATTTCTAGGAACTTCTGTTTTCTTGTTGATATCGTCCATTATAAAAAATATACCCGAAATTGTACCTGTTAAAAATTACCATAAGCCACCGATTAGTTTATAGTTTACTGTTTACAATTCTTCCACAAGTGAAATTCTTTCACAAGTGTGTATATGTACGACCATTATATTTAGCCAATAACTATACGAAAGTGAAACATTTATATTTTGCTTTTGTACGTATGAATCTAACGACGAATATATCGACGAATAGTTAGTATATGGATCCGTTCAATCCAGCAATCCACCAAAGGGACTGAAATAAAATAAGAATAGTCCGGAAATGTTCTTATGCATTATATTCAATAAATATTCCACGCCACTAACATTAATTTATACATTTCATTCAACAATATTCTAGAATATTAAAAAAGGCACTTGTCCAAAAAAGTTACTCCTATACTCGCGTCGGTGTGTCAGACCGAAAGTGTTAAAAAAGTGACACAAGTCCCCTTTGTACCAACACATGCGATACGCTAAACGATGACGAACGACGAATAACGACGCTAGAGAGAATCGCAAAGTCGTAGTGTTGATATTTTCTGAGAAATGAACGAATTATTGATATCTCGGTCTGGCAGACCAATGCGCGAGTATAGGAGTGTTAATGAAAATCACTATCGAACAATTAAAAAATGTAAATCATTATCTAAACAAAAATTCTGCGTTCTGTTGGTCGATTGACACAAGCAATCTGTGCTCTCCCATTTGCGCATTGAATACGAATACGGGACCGTGCAATTAAATATGCATATGTACTTAATTTTCCACAGATGTGCGTCACGCTCATCATATATTTCTGAACAACCGTTTTCAACCGTCTATAACTAAAAACATCATTGTGTGTCCCTGAAACCGAACGGTGACTGACTGCTGATAAGATGGTGGAAAATGTGCCGAGTGCCCAGCCCACTTGATCGCTAAACTGACGTTGCCCGTGTTGCCAGAAATGGGCATACCACACATCTTCTCTCTTCTCTGAAAAAGAGAATTGAATAAAAAAAAACGAGAACAACAAACACATGTGGATTTTGTTTCGGTGTGTGAGCTAATTGATGACGTTTAACTAACAAAATATCGAGTCAAGTTCTGTTCTCCATACGGTCCTCCCGAGCCCGTACATGTTCTGCGCGGTCGTCCTGATCCGCAAACAATTTTACTTCCATTTTTACACAGTACTTTTTTCGTACGGTCTTCCAGATCCGCAAATATTTTTACTTCTATTTTTGCACAGCGCGGTCGTCCCGATTCTCACTCTTATTATTATCTTTTTTTTCATACAGTCGTCCTCATCCGCAAATATTTTACTTCCATTTTTACACTGCGTGGTCGTCCCGATCAGCACTCTTACAATTATTATTATTTTATACGGTTGTCCCGATCCGCAAATATTTTTACTTCCATTGTTATTGCTTTACTTCCACGCTGTGTAAAGCACAGTCGTCCCGATCCGCTTCCAAAAAAAATCATGCGTAGCTGTTCTGGCTGGCTTGTCCTTATCCAAGACAAACGCGGTCATCCCGATCCGTTTCCGACAAAATCTTGCGTAGCTCTTCTGGCCCATCCTTAGTCAATAAAATCGCGGTCATCCCGATTCGATATCTGAAAAAGACATTCTGTGTGGCCGTTCTGACTTTCTGTTGATATGAAAAATTGCGGTCATCCCGATCCGTTTCTAACAAATTGATGAGTAACCGTTCTGTCTAGCTCGCCCTTATTCAAGACAAACTTGGTAATCCCATACCGCTTCCGACAAAATCCTGCTGTGGTATAGAAGACAGACGTGAAAAAATATACATCTACTAGCTGTACCCTGCCACGCTTTGCTGGTACATTATGGTTGCATGAATGGTTTGTTTGGTTTTGTATTATAGTTTGAGCTCCGTTAGAATCCGAACTTTTCGAGTTTTTGATGCGTACACAAACGAACAAAACATTTTTATATATACAGGGTTTTCCAACTTTAAATTCCGAAAGTAAATTGAAATAAAACACACTTAGAATTCGAATTTCGATGAAACTTTTATTTCAAATTAAAGTTTGGTTTATGCCATTATGTGTGAAATACAACATCATTCAAATGTCCACCTAGGGCTTCCTCGCACACCTTGGTCCGGAACAGGTAATTTTCGATGACTTTTCGGCACATATGGGGCGGTATCTCGGTCATAACTGCACGAATGTTGTCTTTCAAATGTTCAAGAGTTTGCGGAGAGTTGGCATAGACACGGTCTTTCGCATAACCCCACAAAAAAAGTCTAACGAGTTCAAATCGCATGATCGGGACGGCCAATTGGCATTACCAAAACGCGAAATTATGCGTCCCTCAAATTTCGTTCGCAATATGGCCATGCTCGGTCGTGTTGTGAAGCACGTGGCACCGTCCTGCTGAAACCACATGTCATCCGTATCCATATCTTCAATTTGTGGCAAAAAAAATCGGTTAACATGCGGCCATAGCGCTCACCATTCACAGTTACCGTCTCGCCGTCTTCATTTTCAAAGAAATACGGCCTGATGACTCCACCAGACCATAATGCGCACCAAACAGTGACTTTTGGCGGATGCAATGGCCTCTCAACAATCACGTGTGGATTTTCTGAGCCCCATATACGGAAATTTTGGGTGTTCACATAGCTACCGAGCTCGAAATGTGCCTCATCGCTGAAGAAAATTTGATGCGAAAGTTCAGCATTTTGCTGCTGTTGTTCGTTCACCCAATCGACGTATGCCCGACGCATTCCATGGTCACCACGCTCTAATTTTTGTACCAGTTGGACTTTATATGGATGTAGGTGCAAGTCCAAATGGAAAATTCGCCACAATGATGTGTTTGACAAGCCCAATTGCTGAGCACGCCGTGGAATCGAAACATTCGGGTCATCCTCCACACTGGCAGCAACAGCAGCAATATTTTCGGCCGAACGCATATCCGCTACGGATCCAGTTTGTTCGAATTTACGCACTACATTAGCGATTATGTGCTCTGTAGGCCGTCCATGACGACCAAAATCCGTCCGTAATACTCGAAAAACATTTGCCGGTTTTTCATCATTTTTATAGTATAATTTAACAAAATTAACACGTTGTGCGATGCTAAAACGATCCATATTGTAAAATGGCAGACATTCAACTAACGATATGACGCTTTGGTTGACAGCTATGTCAAACGGTTGTCAGCGCAGGGCTGTATACTTTCGGAAGCCCGAAATGGAAAACCCTGTATAGATGAGGGAAATAGATAAATTTTCAATCATTTCGAAACACAATTTTAAATCACGATTTTCTCAAACAACAAAAATATGTTTCCATCACATGAACACATATTTAACACGTTGAGTGCCACGGTTTTATAGCGATTCTATGGCAATTTTTAAACGTATTAGGGTCATCGTTTCTTATCGTAATGGAAGGTATTTTTGTTCGATAGTGAATGTTTATAAGCTTATATGCTTATATTAGTTACCTTTATTGTCATACGTTATACGGTGACTGACACAGCCTGTGCGAAAACTCGGTGACTGACGTGGCGGTGAATGTGTTAATCAATTTCAGAAATGCATGAAAAATCATGTTTCTCTATTTTTTCATTTTTTATGTCGTAACAACATTCCTTGGAGTGGATTGTATACTGTGTCCAGCTTTGAGCTCAATCGGTTCCGAACTTTTCGAGTTTTTGACGCGTACAAAACGAACAGAACATTTATATATACAGCCATTCCATGCCAAACCGATATAGTGGTTCTCAGATTTTCGTGAAAAGTGGTAGTTTTGTTCTTTATCGCAAAACATTAGATCCGGATTTTTTTTCTGTAGGGTGACCATTTCCATTTTAGGGTTGTCCGAAAAATCAATTTTTTCCTCTTTTTTTCCAAAAAAGACTTTTTTCAAAAATTCATAACTTTTGAACTACTAGACCGAAATAGATGATCGACATATCAAATTAAAGACACCTGGCCTTTTTTGAAAAAAATACTATACCTGCTGAAAGTTCGAATTCTGCTCTCGTTATCATTGATTGTATTCGTTTTTATTGTTTTCATAGTCGCGGGACCAAAGACGCTATATTTTTTTGTATCTATTCTGGAAAGCTGAGGATTTTTCACATAACATATGTCGGAACCAGAGAGACGTTTTTTTTCGTTTTTTTTTTCGAAATTTTTTTTCCTTTTTTTCCAACACAAAAATTCATAACATTGGATCTACTGGACCGATTCAGATAATCGACACATAAAATAAAAGCAAATTAAATAGTCTTTATTAGACTAATAATATTAGCGAAAAAAATGGATTTTGATTTTGTAATTATTTATTGTATTAGTTTTTTTATAGTTTACATGGTTTCGGGACCAAGGATGCTATATTTTTCATATTTTTTCTTGAAAGCTGGGGTTTACATAACATATCCAAAAATCAGAGATGTGTTTTTTTCGTTTTTAAGTTATGATTTTTCAAAGTTAACAAATTTATGATTTTTTAAGTTGTTTTCAGTCTTTGTTCAATATTTCTATGCGACTACTCTGGATGTATGCGACTAGAATTTAATTAATTGGCAAATGTGTCATTTTTTCAAAAAAGGCTAGCTAATTGGCTTTAATCGATCATCTAAATCGGTCCAGTACTTCAAAAGTAATAAATTTTTGAACAAAGTCATTGTTGGAAAAAAGGGAAAAAATATTTTTAGGACCATCGGTTAACTTTGAAAAATCATTACTTATAAAGGAAAAAAACGCCTCTCTGGTTTCAAGATATGTTATGTGAAAAATCCTCAGCTTCCCAGAAAATAAAATATGGAAAAATATAGCGCCCTTGGTCCCGAGACTATGAAAACAATAAAAAACAAATACCATCAATAATAACGACAACAGATTTATTTTTTTCTGCAAGTGTAGTATGTCGATATTCTGAATCGGTCTAGTAGTTCAAAAGTTATGAATTTTTCAAAAAAGTCAGTTTTGGAAAAAATAGGAATTTGATATTTTGGACCACCCTAATAAAAAAATTAAAAAATTCGGATATAATATTTTGCGATAAAGAACAAATCTACCACTTTTCATGGAAATCTGAGAACCACCATATCGGTTTGGCATGAAATAGCTGTATATATACATAATGGTGGCAATGGATGTATGGAAAAAAAATCATCATCGAATTCAAATGAATTAAAAAGGCATTAAAAAGTATACCTGATTTGTTGTTTCCATTTTAAGAACTACACAAACTACTCACCACAACTCATTTATCTGTCATTCATTGGCATTATACTCTTTCTTCCCTTATAAGATTTGTGATCGTTCAGAATGTCATTCTGAGCTATTTCGTTAATCCCAAACATGCTCAAATTCGGATGACTATGGATTTCAGTTACGAAAAAATGAATGCATTTTTAAAACTCCCATTTTCACATTATTGGGCCAGGATGTTTACAAATTCCCACCGTATGTACATTTTTGTGCGAGATTCTGCCGATCAGTAAATAACCGAGTATCGACATACAAAAGTCCATAAAATTGATTAATCCTATCATATCCAACTGTGGAATCGTGTAATGCAGATGATTCATACACGAAAAAATACGACTAAGATTTCAACCCTTCTGTCGGGTTGGCACTGTTGGCTGAGCTGCTGCCGCTGCTCGACATCGGTCGGTCCAAGTAACGACAATGGGAAATTGCAAAGCTGGCAGAGGATGAAATTCAATATCCTGCCGGGGATATTCGACGCAGCAAAATCTCCCCAATCGTCGATCAGAGATTAGAAGTTCGGCTCAAATCGACCAGCAACGACAGTAACATGTCACACACCCTCACCGCATTCTTGTAAACAACACAGATCCTTTCGGTCAGCAGCTTCCGTTGCAGGCGTGAGTGGGCGCGAGGGGAATGAATGCACACACGAATGCTGCCCTCACCAAGAAGCATCATCGTCCGAAGGACGAAGAGCAAATAAAACTACGACCGCCATAAAATCCGATGGAAAATCCATAAAAGAGAATCCATGCCGATTGCCCGATGCGAGACGAGGACCCGAAACCGCAAAACCAATCCGCTGCACACCCTCACACAAACACACATCCGGCGAATCGGGTACTCAGCACCAGTTTCGCAGCGTTAGCGGTCCGCCCGGTTCCGCCAGGACGAGCGGAACCATGAGTGGAACACAAAGCTTATTCCGAAGTCCACCGCAGGATTGCCACCGACAGAGTGGTTTTCGATTGAAAACTCAATTGACATTAGCAGAAATAGACAAACAGATTGTGTCTAACAGTGCAAAGAAGAAAACGGTGGTTTTCTTCGGTAAGCCTTCACATTGCAAAACCAGTGCAAACAATCGGAAGACAAATAGGCAAATAGATGCAAGTACATATGGAGGACAATATCTTGCCAAATGAGAGACGAGTGACGGAAAGTTCAATTCAAGGCCGATTCTGGGTGTCTGTGCGGGAGTTTTGCATTTGAAGATGTATCCAATAAGTACGCAGCATCGCTACTCGCAAAGGAGTCTGTTTATTTTGGTTAAAGTTTGGAAGATATGGTCCTTGCCTGGCTGTATGTAGATAGTCAAAACTCTAGAAAAGTAGGTTCTTCAGCCACCAGAATTAAGCTGGATTCCAAAAATTCGGAATGTTTGGTTAGAAATGTATAACCCAAAGCTTATGCGACATATTCAAAATAGTCAGAGTGATACAAATTAGAGTGTTTTTCCCCAGCTGAATTCGTATTGGATTCGATTCCTTCAACCACACAAATTCTTACAACTTGCGCCGAAATTAAACACAAATTTATTCAATCCGATATCAGTTTCACGCTCGCTTGCACGCCATTTGGCGGAACGTAAATTCGTTCTTTCGCTGTTGATGTTGCTTCTATTTTTTGCTTTGTTTTCAATCCTCTGACAGCATAACAGGGCTTATACACGGCTCGCGAGATTCTTCCAAGGACCATTTGAGGTTTTTTTTTTCCCCGATCTGTTTCGCTAGATCGGCTTACATTTTGTCACACCTGTCGGCCAAATTCGGTCGGTAGGGCAGGATGAGAAGATGGTGCGCCGGGAACGTCGCGAAATGTCGTACGATGCGGATATTCGAATTTCCAATCAAGAGCATCGGAGCCACTCTTCGGGAATCAGGCAGCCCGTGTGAAATTGCGAAATTAAAATTTTCTCCCCAACCGCATGTTCCTGACACATCAGAAGGGTGGCTGGCGCGGATGGTCGATCGGAGAAGTGAAAATGTTCTGATCCAGGAGGGGGCTGAAGAAAAGCCAGCCACCACCAGAAGGGAAAACTTTTTGACATTAGTGGTAAAACATGGGCCACAGATTGTCGGCTTGACTCGGAGTGGGAGATACAATCACCCCGCTATTCCGGTGGCCATTTATTGCTATTGAACGAACAATTTCTATTCGGAGGAGCATCCAAGAAGAGAAATAATGTGAAAATGTTAAATCAATTTGAGAAAATTTCATTGCACTGGATCTACAATTAGTAAATTAGCAGAGTCCTCTATAAAGCAATAACTCTTGTTTAGTTGCAATTTTTTTGAAAATAGTAACAGAATTGGTCCCAATTGATCCAATTCCTACTTCACGTCTTTCATATGTTGAGAAAGGTCGAGAACACGGTGGCCTCAACAATACGAAAAATATTCGTCACGGTTTTGAAGGAATTCTCCAAGTTTTGCATAATAAGCGGCGTACAAATCTGTCGTTCATTGTTTTGGCCGATTGTGTCACATTTACCCGGAAGATATTCACCCGAATACAACATTTACTCGAATATAACATTGACCCGAATATATTATTTGAAATTGACATAAAATTCATAGAATAAGATATTGAAATATGTTAAAAAACAAAATAAAAGAAAGATAATGTTTTGGATGGAGATAGAAGTATTATAACACAGCGAGATTCTAGAGCATTCACGAGAAACCTGGCCATTCGAATACCTTTTATCTGTATAGAAAGTTTATCCGAATGGTAAATAATTCCGAATGAGAAAGAGAGAAATATTTAATAAAATAAGTAAAAAAATACTTTTTAAGTTAAACGGTTTCATTGTGATTAAACATAGCAATGTACTAAAAGCTTGAACATAATTAGGCAAGTAGCAGTTAGAAGTTATCACACCCTTTCCTTCATTATTCTAGGGCAGGGATTCTCAAACTAGTTAGGGGCATAGACCCCTTTTCGAGAATGAAGTGATCCCTTAGACCCCTCTAGCCAGTTTTTTTTTCTATTCATACAAATTACTTACCAATTTAAAAACTTTGGTAAAGTGAGTCAAATTCAGGAAATATCAGTTCTGGTTCTCAGATTCCCGTGAAAAGTTGTAGTTTTGTACCTTATCGAAAAATATTAAACCGTATTTTTTTTATTTTTTCATTAGAGCACCCTCTTCCATTTTAGGGTGGTATCGAAAAATCTTTTTTTTTTTCATTAAAATCATTCAAAATTCATTGCTTTTGAACTACTGGACCGATTCAGATGATCGACATATTATACTAAAGATAATTAATTGCAAAAATTTTGGAAGTTTTTGGGAAAATATTTCACTTGCAAATTGGATTTTAATGTCGTAATTATTGATTGTAATTGTTTTTATAGTTTACATGGCTTCGGATTAGAGAGCGCTATATATTTTTTTTTTCTTGATAGCTGATTTTTTACGAATCATATCCAAAAATCAAAAATGTGATTTTTATCGTTTTTAGTGATGATTTTTCAAAGTTAACTTGTTTTCAGCCTCGTTCAATATTCAATATTCAATATTCCTCTGCGAAAACAATCCAATTTTATCGCACATGTATTTTTTTTAAAGAAGACTAGGTCATTGACTTCATTGTGATATAACGATTATCTGAATCGGTTCAGTGGTTCGGAAGCTATAGATTTTTGAAAAATGGCGTTTTTTTGAAAAAAGAAAAAAAAATTTCGGTGTCACCCTAAAATGGAAGAGGCCTAATGAAAAAAATAAAAAAATACGGTTTAATATTTTTCGATAAGGATGGCTGTGTATTGGTAGAAAGTAGAAAAAAGGGTGCTTACCTTGATATTTGCTGAATTTTACTCACTTAACTGAATTTTAACAACCAATTTTTCGAGAAGGGTCATTTTTGGAAAAGGGGGTAAACAGATTTTCGTACCATCGGATAACTTTGAAAAATCATAGATCTAAAACAAAAAAAAAACATCTCTGATTTTGGGATATGTTATGCAAAACAAACCTTAGGTTTCAAGAAAAAATATAAAAAAATGTAGCGTGCTCTAATCCGAAGCCATGCTAACTATAAATACGATCAACAATGACGAAAGTAAAATCCAAATCTTCTACAGATGTAATATTTTTTTCAGAAAAGACTATCTGAGACTATCAAATTGTTTCTTTGTTTTGTCAGAATGTTTTTTAGTACATAATTTGTTTCAATATAATATTTCTCGAGGGGGCAAAAGCCTTAAGTGCTACGCCTCTTAAAATCTAATAATGTTCGGATAGAATTTAGGTGAACTGTATTTTTTGAAGCTTGTGGTACAAACAGCTCAAAAACTGAAATTTATTTAACGTGAGTATTGTTTTACAAAAGTATTCATAAAGAACTCACATGAGTAGTCCACGTTTTTTCCTGCTACGTATCTATCAACCAAACCTCTACGAACGTTTAGTGCGGTAACTGATAGAGTTAATAGAATTATTCATTAATTCGTAATGATCATTTTATAATTGATATTAATGTTATACCTGCCTTACAATCGAGTTCAGTTTAATGCAATTTAATAATTTCGAGAAAAAAAATATTTAGGAAATTCACGTCTCTACAAAACACTTTGTTTTCTTATAGTTCAATCCAATTGTTTCCTATGACATGAACATTTGACAGTACTGCTTGCTTGTTTATACGCAGTGCTGACTACAGGGATGTATATTTTGATGTTGGTCCGGGTGGTACCTCTACAAATAAAAAAATACAATATGTCTCTACAATAAAAACGTTGTACTGTATTCTATTAGTCAAATAATTTCATTT
The DNA here is from genome assembly GCF_029784135.1 of Toxorhynchites rutilus septentrionalis. Lineage (NCBI taxonomy): Eukaryota > Metazoa > Arthropoda > Insecta > Diptera > Culicidae > Toxorhynchites > Toxorhynchites rutilus. The sequence continues at coordinate 153,043,690 of NC_073744.1, forward strand.
GATTTCAATATTGAGTGGATTGCAAAAAATACATAGTGTGTTCTCCAAATCAAGTTCGTTCGTTTGATACACATCTCCCAATCAACAATTCGCTTAGATAATATGGAATCAGCTATTTTGTAGCGGCAGTCAAATTGGATTTTTCAAGGTCATGTAATAAGCAGTTTTAAAATGACAGCAGAGATAAAGGTGTTTTATAAATTTCAGAACAATCGGTCAGTTACTACTGGTCAAATTTCTATTGATGTGGGACAACCCTGCAGACATATATACATACATACAATCAGTAAAAGTTGAATAAAAGCTTTTTTAAAATTAATTTGCTATTTTGTGATTAAGGCCATCTTGGGTTTGGAGTTTTCAAGTTATGTGATCTACTATTCAAGCCCTTTCATTTGATACCCCTAATAACTAGACCTTGAGAAAAATATATATCGCCATTTTGTGGTGGTGGCCATTTTAAATTTGCATTTTCTCATATTGATGGGGGTTTGAAAAACAATATATTTGTTGCCGTTTTCTAAAGGTGGCCATTTCGAGTATGCTTTTCTAATGAATAATTTGCGTTCTACTATTCAATTTCTTTCATTTGATATCCACATTGATGGGGTTTCAGGAAAAATATATTTATCGCCATTCTGTGGTGGCGCCACTATCTTGGATTTGTATTTTTCATAAAAAACTGTGTGCTACTAGTCAAGTCCTTTCGTTTTATACCCATATTAATGGGGTTTTGAGAGAATATGTAGCTCGTCATTTTGTAGTGGCCACCATCTTGAATTTGCATTTTCCATTAATAACTGTGTTCTACTAGTCAAGCCCTTTCGTTTGATACTCATATTGTTCGGGTTTCGAGAAAATATGTAGTTCGCCATTTTGTAGTGGCAGCCATCTTGGATTTGCATTTTTCATAAATAACTGTGTTCTACTAGTCAAGCCCTTTCATTTGATACCCATATTGATGAAGTTCTAAGAAAATATGTGATCCGCCATTTTGTAGCGGCCGTCATCTTGGATTTTTAGGATTATGAAATACGCAGTTTTATAGTGACTGCAGAGATAGAGGTGTGTTCCAAATTTCAGATCAATCGGTCAACAGGAAGGGGGTCAAATTTCTATTAAGGCGGGGCGCTACAGACAAACACATTACAAACATGTTACAGAGCAAGCTTAATAAAATCGTTTAAAATAGGATTAAAATTTGGGTAAGAATCTTGATAACAAATTAAAATCAGTTGAACACCACCCGACAGAGAAGTTCCTGAATTTTTGCATTGAAATATGAATTATAGAACAGTTCGAGTGAAAAGTTAATAAGGTAACACAGTAAAACTATTTCTTTTGCAAAACTCAATTTTATTATTCAACATAATTGCCTTCGAGGGCGATACAGCGATTATAGCGATCTTGCAACTTTTCGATACCATTTTCATAGTACTCTTTCGGTTTTTCCTCAAAATAGGCCTTAGTTTCGGTAATCACTTCATCATCGGTCTTAAATTACTTGCCAGCGAGCATTCTCTTCAAGTCTGCGAACAGAAAATAGTCGCTGGGGCCAGATCTGGAGAATACGGTGGATGCGGAAACCCAATTCATGCAATTCATGAAATTCTGATTTTTCCTATTTTTTTCCACAACAACAAAAGTTGCTTCGCTCTCAATGCTGTAACTCACGAACCAATCGACCGATTGCTGTCAAGTTTTGACACGTATCCATCGAATGATGGTTCTTTGTGATAGTCAAATAGATTTTTGCAAGAGGCGCCATCTAGACGTCAACCTTATGAACTTTTTAGCCGAACTGTTATTTCCAAGTAAAGATTAACCGGGCAAACATAATACACCGACAAACGTATACCGTCCGACGTTCGCTAACGCTCGGTCGGACCCTACTGACGGATCATTTCCTATGTTTCAAACTAACCGGGCAATCGGCAGATTTGTTTGCAAGAGACCGCCGCTTCCGACGGCTAGTCGACGGTAGATTCGGATTAGGTCACCTCGGCGGCTTGGGGCCGCCTCGGTTCCTTATCCTTATTAGATGGGAACTTCGCCCACATTACATTGACCTCAGAACGAATTTCTTTACGAAAAAATACATTCATAATAAAAAATGGCACTGCAGTGGCGTTAATACGTAAGTGGTATTTTTTTTCTTACCATTTTTTTACATTTCTAAGACATTTATGCTTTATATTTCTCATGTTAAAATAACCTACTCAATTTTCGAAAGAATATTCCAAAGCCCGCGTTTCTAATTGATCTCTTAGCCTCAAAGAGCAATACCGCCGTTCTACACATAGTTGTCCCATGTAACTTTTTCAGAATTTTCACTTTTCTTCATAAAACTACGTTTTTATGCCTAGTCTTCCAGAAAATCACAAAAAAATTGGTTTTTTGTTCCCAGCTTTTCAAAAAACAACATCAAGCTCAATTGCCCCATGTTGATATTCTATGCATAATTGTCCCACCATATATTTTTTGTAGATCCATAATAAATTCATCGAATTTTATGTCACACTTTCAGCAGGACTAATGCAGGGCTGATTGGGAGGACGAACTAATTCTCAAACAAATAAAAAGCTTAACAGAACACGTGTACACCTTGTTAGCGAATGATTAATAACAATGAAATTTATATTCTGCAAAGGTGTTGCAGATCACTCCCTTCTTCATAAAACGATGTTTTTATGCATAATCTTTCGGAAAACACAAGAAAGCTTATTGTTTGCTCCCAGTATTTCAAAAAACCACATCATGTTCAATTGTCCCATGTTGATATTTAAGGCATAACTGTCCCACCATGAATTTTTAAGCTCGTAACCAAGATTGATTGATTCAAAAGGGAGGATCTTTTGACATTTCATTAAACAATTCTGCCGTTCTACGCATAGTTGTCCCATGTTACTTTTTGACGATTTTCACGTTTCTTCATAAAACGTTGTTTTTATGCATAATCTTACGGAAAATTACAAAAAACATATAGTTCATTCCCAACTTTAAAAAAAAACAACACCAAGCTCAATTGTCCCATGTTGATATTCTATTCATAACTGCCCCATCATGTATTTTTTGTAGATCCATATCGAATAAGTCGGTTCAAGTACAACAATTTCATGTCACACTTTCAGCAGGCCTAATACACTCTTTTCTGGTTTGGAAGAACGAACTAATTCTCAAACAAATAGCAAAAAGTTTAGCAGAACACGTGTACGCCTTGTTAGCGAATGCCTAATAACAATAAGATTTATATTCTGCGAAGGTTTTGCAGATCACCCATTTCTTCATAAAACGATGTTTCTATGCATAATCTTTCGCAAAAACACAAAAAAAATATTGTTTGTTCCCAGTATATCAAAAAACAACATCGATTTCAATTGTCCCATGTTGATATTCTAGGCATAACAGTCCCACCATAAATGTTTAAACCCGTAATCAAGCTTGATTGATTCAGTGAGGGGATCTCATCACATTTCATTAAACAATAGTGCTTATAAAAAACCCGGTGTATTGCTAAATTGAAATGCTTAAAGCTTTTGGTAGACAAATATGCGAGAAAACTTTGAATGCGTTTTACTCAGTTGCTGATTTTGGAACATGGGAAACTATGCGTAGATATGCCGTTCTGCGTAAAAGAAAGAAGACGGCATGTTTATTGTGCCTTCATCAATTTTTAAAGTTGAATCAGCGAAGTCTCCCGCATCATTTTCAAATTTCCTCATCGCATTTTTTTCATTTTACTGCGTATTTTTGTTGCTTTTGTTGCATGTTATATTCATTAAATCTTATCTATTATGAGGAGATTCGACACAATTCATAATCCTATATGTCGAAATTTTTCCTTTTTTCATTCGGGTAAATGTTGCAATTCGAGTGAAGGTTGCATTCGGGTATTTGTTACATTCGGGTAAAGGTGCTTAGGGCAAACATATTTCGGGTGGATAGAATTAGGGATTGGATTTCCTCCAGATCAACCGAGACAACCATGTTTCGGAAATAATCTTTATGAATAAAAATAGAAGGCCAAATGTGTTGTTAAGCGCAAAACCCAATTTGAACCATCTTTATTTTGTTGTATTCATCTCTGTCCATCTAGCCACTTGGTTATGCGTTCGCTTAAAACACAAATCGATCGTGAGTTCAAACTCAGGGCCCTCAATTGACCATCTTTGTGTTGTTATAGAATAACTACTTCCACGCAATCATCATCAGCGATGGAAATCGATCCACGGTGGAACAAAGATCGATTCATCCATACAACTGCTCTGCTTTGCAAGAAACATCGAGCTGCTGTTCTATAAATAACCCAACAATGATCAATATCAACTGTATCCGCTGTCCGGTCTGCTGAACAATGGAAGAACAGAAAGAATACCCTTACGCCTAAAATGGCTACTACTGTGTAATTTACCATAATGTAATGGAACAGAAAACATAACGCCTAAATGGCTACTACGAACTACTGTGTAATTCACAATTTATGGAAACATAAACATATGTACATGTACACGATTAAACCCGGCTCTGTTACAGCTAAATGCTAATGAGCCTAATAAATAAATAAATGGGATAAAAATAATCTTTGTCCATGGATCAATATTAGGGTGAGAAAAAGTTTTGGAATATTTAAAAAACTTCGAGCGAAAGTTCGATGAAAAATTATGGGAGGTTGTGTTCAAGACACGACCGCATTGTTAACGTAGAACTACGCTGTAGTTGATTTCAAGTAGCTTTTTTATAACTGCGGATATTATTTTATAAAGCTACGAAAATTTCAATCATTCTACCAGTTTGGTCGCCCTGAAATGTTTTTTTTTATTGCAGACTCATTTGACAATTATTGTTTGATGATTCATTCTTGTGCTCGCAGAACAATACATGCTCGAGATAAGCGCAGCTGTCATCCTTAGTGAAGAAAGTTTTGCTACTGGCAAGCGAAACCAATTCACATACAAAATTCCAAAACGACATTTACTTTCTTGGTGACTAAATAAACGAAATAAACTCTATCTCTTAATCTCTACAACCTCGAAAAGAGTAGCACTGCTTCATTATGATCAAGATTAGCGCAAATTCAATCCTAGTTGGAAACAGTTCTGCGACTGGTACGCGAGCCCAAATAAATTAATAACTTAATATAACTTATTGAATAACTTGGTATTCCCCAAATAATTTCTTGGTGCACAACCTTAACACCTACTTCACCATAGTGTCAGTTCAATGCATTGATGATAGAAAACAAACAATGTTAACTGCTTGGGAAAAGGCTGAATATTTGCCTCAGCAGAGATTCATTACTTCATTACTTCCCTAGCTTATGCCCTCAGAAACGTTGTCCTTAAAGGATTTTTGATTTCGTTGGAAAGTCACAGCCAAAAGCATGAAGTAACCTCAAGGGATATATTAGGCTGTCAAAAAAGTCCTGCGGTATTTTTTTTTGAATTTTCATTTGTTCATAAAATTAGTTACAATCATCTGTTTTAAGTCAAATATGCGCCGTTTTGTTCGATGACTTGTTCCCAACGAGATGCCAACTTCATAATACCCCTGTTATAGAAGCTCGCTTCCTTATTGGCAAAAAACTCGGATAGCCAATTTTCACAGGCCTCTTTTGTGGCTAACTTCTGACTACCTAGCTCGTTCGCCATGGACAAAAACACGTGGTAGTCACTTGGTGCAAGGTCCGGACTATACGGCGGATGCAAAAGAACCTCCCATCCGAGCTCCCGGAGCTTTTGGCGCGTCACCAAAGAAGTGTGTGGCCTGGCGTTGTCCTGATGGAAGACAATGCGGCCTCTGTTTATCAAAGATGGCCTCTTCTTCATGAGTGCTACCTTCAAGCGGTCCAGTTGTTGGCAGTACAGGTCCGAATTGAGCGTTTGGCCATAGGGAAGCAGCTCATAATAGATTATTCCTTGACAATCCCACCAAACACACAGCAGAACCTTCCTGGCCGTTAATGAGGGCTTGGCCACCGTCTGAGCCGCTTCAGAGGGCTTCGACCACGACCGTTTGCGCTTCACGTTGTCGTAAGTGACCCACTTTTCATCGCCAGTCACCATCCGCTTCAGAAACGGGTCGATTTTGTTGCGATTCAGCAGCGATTCACATGCGTCGATGCGGTCAAAGATGCTTTTTTCTGCGTCAACGTGTGTGGCACCCATACTTCGAGCTTCTTTGTGAATCCAAGCTTCTTCAAATGGTTAATAACGGTTTGATGACTTATCCCCAGCTCTTGGCCGATGCTACGGCTACTACTATGCCGATCTTTCTCGGCTAATTGAGCGATTTTGTCGCAATTTTCGACGACAGGCCTTCCGGAGCGTGGCGCATCTTCGACGACCTCTACACCAGAACGAAAACGTTGAAACCATCGTTGTGCGGTGGAAATGGAAACTGTAGAACTACGCGCTTACAACGACACCTCGCGGAAATACCGCAGTACTTTTTTGACAGCCTAATACTATTGCTGTACGAATTTTAAAAAGCGTTTTTCTTGAAACCATGTTATTTCAACTGGTGGTATCCATATTGTGAGGTGCGTAGAAGAGAGATTAAATGCACAATGCCCTACCCCTCGCAGCTGACAGTATAACAATGATGTTGGTGTTATATCATAGCAGCAGTAGTAGCACACATGTCACATCATTTCCTCCTTCAGCAGACAACGGTCGAAGAGGTAAGCCACACTTAATATTTCCTCTCTGTATCGGGTGATTTCACTGTAGGATTATACTACCGGCATTGAGAAACCCTTGCAGTGAATATCGGAAGCTCCACACATATCTCAGTATCTACTCGACAGATTTGGCTGAAATTTTTTATCAGCATGTAAAAATGAATTATCTAAGGCCATACATAGCCGTTTTACTATAACTCATTTTTTCGAATTTTTAAAAATAAATTTTTAATTTTTTTAAAATTGGAATTTATTCTACGACACCTCGTTGCTTCAGAACCGATACCACCAGCAAGGTACCGATTTTCATACAGCATCTACGCATTCAGCTGTCAACAGCGTTATAATCATTATACGTGCACTCAAAAAAATGGAAAATACATCTTCAAATATACTTTAAACAATAACCAAAATACACTTCATTTTATTTGTAACATCCGAAAAAAATACACGAAAATTCATTATTTTCCGACCTTCCAGGCAGGGGTCCCCCCTTAATGTTCTATTCATTTAAAAATCACCCTATAGAAAAAGATAACTTTAGATAGCATGACTTATTTGGAATAGTAATCAGAAAACAAGAACAAATAGCAGTGACTTTTTAATATAGCCTATAGCTATCCCACAAGTTTATAAAAAAAACAGCCAACTCTGCGTTAATCAACATGTCTTTCATCATCCAATGGCAGCTAGTTGCAAAAACTCAAATGAGCTGACCTCTTGCATAGTAATTAAAACTAATCCACAACTTGTCAGCTGATTTATACACGCGGAAATCATAGGAAAACTAACTTGCTCTACCATTTCACAGCTGTAGGGGAAAAAAATTTCTCTACGACTGAATATTTCTCATGCATAAACTCATCATTCCCTAGGCACAAGATGCCATCAACACCGAAAGTGGAAATTTTAATTCTGATTTGATATGATGTCCCATGAACAGTCTAACAGCAAAGATCAGAATCGCCGTTAATTATGATTCATAATTATGTTTTCTTTTCCACTTTAACTTTATAGCTTCCGCTCTGGGCCGACATGATCAGTTCTTCAACGTAAAAGTTGTACTTTACTTTCACTTAAATCAGATTATCGTACTCCTTTCTTGAAAACATTCCCCCGTGCGCCCGATGAAGACATTATTGGTGCGAGATGGGACGAAGTGATAAGGAAACATCCAGCCAGATTTTTTCGCACACATATTTTGTTGCCGTTGTGTGGCGATGTGTCGCACATGCATGAATACAAAATATTCAATTTTCATAAATATTATGAAAATTGCGGAGATAGCTCCTCAGCTCGTCGCGTTCCGTCACGTTCCCTACGGTTTCTGGAAACATATGGATCTTCGTCCTGTTCGTCGTACAATTTCTGCCACCACCCACACAACCCATGGCACGGGAACGATGACGGCCAGCGAGCATCCGGAACAGGAAACTTTACAACGTGTTAGCCTAATGGGGGAAAGGAGACAAACTTGGTGGATATAGGAAGGAGGGAAAAAAACTTGTCCATTTTGCAGCTTGTCGGTCGACATACACATTCAGTCATATTTCCGGTAAGTCATGTTCCTCCGGATGACGACGGGGGGACTCACTTTGCCATGGATTCATCTTTCTTTTTTCGGATGAAATTCCATTATCAAAGAAGTTTTCCTCTGCTGAAGCAGTCTCCCTCTGTTGGTGCGGCTATTCAGTGCGGATTTTAGTTTTTTCTTCGATGCACGTCTCATTTTCTACCCAGGCCGAACATATTGATAACATTTCCGGCTGCAGGTTGATAGAGAAAAGAAACTTTGTAACTAATAACGGGAGTCTTATAGTGAAACGGTGGGCTTACAGCATATGAGTTTACAGATTTACATTTGAGAAGCCCACAGAATACTCTTTATAGTTTTTCGTTCTTAAACTGTGTTAATCTCACATGACATAAACAGTAGTTTCTTAACTAAATACTAGCGAGAACTGCTCAAGGTGGATAAATTAAAAATAATAATTTTTGTGTTAGTTGACTATTGTAACTGTTCACCGTCAAAGTATTTTTGAACTAAACATAAATGTTATATTGGGCTATTTGAAAAGTATTCGCATATTTGTTCGTTTTTGTGAATATTTTTTCTCTATATTAAAAATTCAATCGAATATAGATTAGCCAAAATTATTTACAAAGCTTCGCAATCTTTCAGATAATTTCATAATTCCATTCGTGTAGAACTTGTATAATTTTCCGACGATAACCGTTTATAAAAGTTCTACGACAGCACTTAAGTCGGTCAATATTTTTTCATTTATAAGCGGACCTTACATGGTCAATATTATTGTGAATATTTGAGGGCATAACGACAGCTCAACACAGCCGACGCTCGATATTGAGGAAGAAATCCGGATTTTCTGATTTTAGAGATTCATTATCATCTCATATAAATACATGTTGTTGACGTTTTATCTCACGGACTTCGAAACTTTATTGCCAAATTTGCAAACGTGTCTGTAATTCTGCAGATATTTCATTTTTGCGATTGCAATTGACTCTTCAGAAATCAGAATCAGAAATCCGAAATAATAATTCCAGAAATTCTTTCATAAATGAAAGCATTTGATTTGGAAAGTTGAAATTAAAACTTTTCATAGTAAAATACGGTACTTTTCGCCATACAAATCAAAACCTCATAACTTTAGCTGACGATATGGTATTAAGAGAGTGAATGAAACGGAACGAAAACGTTTTATGATTTTTTCAACGTTCTAAATTTGGTCTTTTTTACGCACTAGCATGCGGGGCAGCCGTTTTGTCTATGTTATGCGTTTCTTCATACTTCGCTATGTGTATAAAATTGGAAAATATCTGGCGAAAATACAGCCGGAAATAAACATCATGCATCAATTCAAGATGTTGGGTGAATATAAGTTATAAATTATATATGGCTTATATATGGCTTATATAAAAAAAATATTTATTATTAATATAATTTGCATATACTTTCGCAAACTAAAAAAAGGCATCTCTGAAACTGAATGGAACAGCCTGAATTTGTGAGGCAATGTTTTTAGGAACCGGCCACAATTCTTATGGCGAGTTAACTTTATTCTCCTTTCATCGACTGGAAACAAATGCCTCAAAGTTATGATCCTCTCAGTCTCGGAAAAAATTCGGAGCAATATCGGGCGAATACGGTGGTTGTTTGATGATATTTAAATGGTTTTTATTTGTGAACAAATATTTTCATAAATCTAGATTTTTTCAAAAAAGTTGATGGGCCTGAGCCTAGGGGCACGGACGGGATCTTGACATAGGACTGTGATTGTGTGTAGTAATTGCATATGAATGAGTTTTCAACCCTGATTACTGTTGGTGGTTTGTTTACAGCGTCATTAAAAACAAGTTAACTTTTTTATGTTCGGCGATTATTGATATGCATAATAATATTAGTCAAAGATATTGTGTGAAATTTTGTGTTGCTAACAAAATTTCTTGTGCCGAAACATTGAAAATGTTGCAAAATTTCGGTAGATGTTTTGGGCATGAGAAATGTCGCAGCACGACTAGTACCGAAAGAACTCAATTTCCCCAATAATTTTATCGTAACCAAGTGGCTATAGAGATGCCTGATCGAACAAATGCTGATCCCACGTTTAGTCAACGTATATTTACTGGCGACGAAGACATGGATGACTTCTTCCTATTTCCGAAAATCAAATTACGGTGGACGTGTTTTGACAGCAGCATTCAGGACATACAGACAATTGAAAAACGAAATTTGGAATAAAACCCAAACACATGAAAAGCATGATAACCGGAATGTTAATAAAAATTCGCTCTTATAAACACCGCTAAAGGTACATCGAAACAAATCTGTTCCGAACCACTTTTATTAAACGCATTGTAACTTGTTTTGCGACATGGATTAACGATTTGACATGGGTCGTAAATAGAAATAAAAACGATTGTCAACATTTTCCCATGATTTTTTTATCGCATACTAGCTGACCCGGCAAACTTCGTCCCGCCCAAAATTTGTTTTTTGTTATCAATACCTTCAAACATTCATATTTTCTTACTAAGCGCAAGTTCATGAGTTCATTTGCAGAGCTGTTCATTGATTAATCTTCTAGTCGAGCCCGTTGAATTTACCTTTTTCTAAAAAAATCCTAGTAATTCTACCAAAACTCGTCATTATAATATCAGATTATTTTCAGACACAATTCTCGTTCAACATTTTTCAACCACTTGCAAATAACATGTTTCTCCGTAACATTGAATAAATTTTTTAAACATAAAATATGATAGAATAAAGATAAACGCCACAGACGTGTCTATTCACCATAGACACGTTTTGTGTCCCCTAAAAACATCGCATGCCAAATTTGATATTTTCTTAATCTATCTTCTTCTTCTTCTTCCTCAATGGCACTAACGTTCCTAGAGGAACTTCGCCGTCTCAACGTAGTATTACTTGCGTCATTTTTATTAGTACTTAGTTTAGATTTCTATGCCAAATAACACGCCTTGAATGCATTCTGAGTGGCAAGCTCTAGAATACGCGTGATCACAGTGCAAGTCGGAGGAAATTTCTTTGACGAAAAATTCCCCCGACCAGAACGGGAATCGAACCCGAACACCCGGCATGTTAGTTATGACGCTAACCACTCGGCCAAGGGATCTATGGTAGAACCAAAAAAAGTTTTTTTTTTATCCAAAATATATATTTTATTAAGGCTCATATGGCGTGAGCCTAACGGGGCCGGGAGTTCGATATTTTGACAATGTTTGTTTACAACTATGTTAGTAATATGTAACCGATTACTCGCGGTTGACTCGAGGCTAGTATTACAAGTGTTCTCATAATTGGTATGTCGCAGTCTTCGATGCTCTGTACGTGTGCCCGACACGGGATACTTCCTTTTGGGATGCAGCTGACCATTAATCAGCAACGCCCCCCTAGTCTGTACCCCATATCTAGCGTGGTGCGTCTTTCTCGACTCGAGGAATCCAGGATAGAATTGTCACTAGCCAGCGCAATCATCAGCTCGTGTAGAGTTGTCATGAGCGGTACAACCTTTGGCTCTTGTTGAATGATCAGTGGACTGCACAACCTTTGGCCCGTGCATCTGTAAAGAGTGTGTGTATGTATTGCCGCGACTAAGTAAAAGTTTATCGATCGGATTGGAGGGATATGAAACGGGGGCACAACGAAGGAAACATCATTAAACGTTGACATCGGCGTTTCTGAGGAACAGGTATAGATGAAGCAGAAGATCAGGATCCCGGCTACCTAAGATATCCCGGACGGGGATATCCGATTGTCTGCCTTGTGCTCTCAGTGCTCTAGAGAGCTGAGAGCGAGCAGCATGGAACCGGATACACGACCAGACAACATGCTCGATGTCGTGGTAGCCATCGCCACAATCACAAAGATTTTTGCTGCGAGCCCAATGCGATAGAGATGCGCGTTTAGGTTGTAGTGATTGGACATAAGCCGAGATATCACGCGAATGAAATCACGACCTACATTCAATCCCTTGAACCATGCACTCGTCGAGACCTTAGGGATAATCGTGTGTAACCAACGACCGAACTCATCACCACTCCACATGCGTTGCCAACTTACGAGCGTATACTGACGAGGAATGTGGAAAAATTCATTATAAGCAATTTGCCTTTCAAAAAGTGTGCCTTCTGAAGCGCCCACCTTAGCTAGCGAGTCCGCTTTCTCATTCCCCGGAATCGAGCAATGAGAGGGAACCCATGCTAAGGTAATCTTGAATCATTTTTCGTCGAAAACACTCAATAGTTGTCTTATTCTTGTTAGGAAATAAGATGAGCGTTTATCAACTTTCATTGAGCGGATTGCCTCTATTGAGCTGAGACTGTCTGAAAAAATAAAATAGTGGTCGATGGGCAATGTTTCAATGATCCCTAATGCGTAATATATCGCACCCAGTTCAGCGACATACACGGAACAAGGATCTTTGAGTTTGAAAGAGGCACTGGAATTTTCATTGAAGATGCCGAAGCCAGTGGACCCGTTTATGAATGAACCGTCAGTAAAGAACATTTTATCAGATCCAACTTTCCCATATTCTGCCGAAAATATCGGCGGAATAGAATCGGAGCGTAGGTGATCTGGGATTCCATGGATTTTTTGTCGCATGGACAGATCAAAAATGACAGAGGAATTGCAGAAGTAAGGGAAGCAAACTTGGTTGGAGATGCCTGGTGAAGGGTGCACGTCGTGGGTAAGGTACTCACGGTATAAAGACATAAAACTTGACTGAGGAGTCAGTTGGAGTAGATTTTCGAAGTTATCAATCACCAATGGATTCATGATCTTGCAACGGATTAGAAATCTGTAGGATAATTCTGTGAACCGAAGAGTGAAAACTGTATAACATGAAATCTGAAATTTGTGAAACATCCCAAAATGGCTGTTAGCTGTGATACTCTATTTGAAATAAACGATGTAGTCGGTTTGAGGGATAAAACATAACTGAAATTTATTTCTTGCCTTTTTAGATCGATTGGTGTGCACTTCAAGTTTTGGATTCTCGCCTCTCTCGGGACATCGCTGCGTAAGCACAAAATGTGCCCTGTTCGAAGTGTGTGGCCTGTGCGCTGGCCGCTTAAACAGCGCTCCCATTTTCCAGGCGGATTCGTCTCTGTGCCCCTTCCAGCTGCTGCAGGCGCTGGGCATTCCTTCGCCAATGATATATGATGACGGCGATTATGATGGCTCCAATAAACGCGCCATCCAGGGAATAGGACGCGACGTCGTGCATGGATATAGAGTTTTCCACCTTATCGCTTCCGAACATTGTTGCTTATCTTAAGTGTCGCGTTACTTTACTGCTCGTTGATGATTTGTTGCGCGTTTTATGGCTTCTTGGGCGACCCGAATTTGCCTACGCGTATTTTTGAAGTGTGAGAAGCTTATTGCCCACATTTTGCTGGTTTAGTTATTTGTATCAATTACGGGGTCGTTGCCCATTCCGAGGGTGAGAACTTCCAAAGAGTAAGCGGGGGTACTCCTGCCAAAACTTCGAGACTCATCGTATGTGTCGAATGCAAACACCCCATGGCTATACGCAAGCAACGATATTGTATTCTCTCCAGCTTGAGAATATGAATCCTGGCAGCTGATCGGAAGCAAAAACTGCCATATTCTAACACTGATAATATCGTTGTTTTGTACAACTGAATGAGGTCTCCTGGATGGGCGCCCCACCATGTTCCGGTAATTGTTTGGAGAAAATTGATTCTTTGCTGGCATTTCTGTTTCAAATACGCAATGTGTCTCCCCCAGGTACACTTAGAATCAAAATATACACCCAGGTATTTGAAAAACATAGAGTGTTGGATCGTTTTGCCGGATAGGTGAAGCTGGAATTGGGCGGGTTCGTGCTTCCTAGAAAAAACGACCATTTCAGTTTTCTCCGTAGAGAATTCGATACCCAGCTTGGCCCACGTGAACAGATTGTTCAGGGTATCTTGCAACGACTTTTGCAGAACGACGGGATTAGTACCCGTGATGGAAATAACTCCATCGTCTGCAAGTTGTCTCAGCGTGCAGTCTCTAGTTAGACAATCATCCATATCATTGACGTAAAAACTGTACAAGAGGGGGCTTAGGCAGGAGCCTTGTGGTAAGCCCATAAAACTGTAACGAGAAGATTTCGAGCTGCCATGAGAGAAAATCATGTGCTTTTCTGACAGTAAATTGTACAGGAAATTGTTAAGAATTGGTGAAAGTCCACGATTATGAAGCTTCTCTGAGAGAATTTCCATGGAAACTGAATCAAATGCCCCTTTGATATCGAGAAAAACGGAAGCCATTTGTTCTTTGCGAGCAAATGCGATTTGGATTTCAGAAGATAGCAGCACGAGACAATCATTCGTCCCTTTACCTCGGCGAAAGCCAAACTGCGTATTTGACAGCAAATTGTTCGTTTCGACCCACTTGTCCAAACGAAGTAGAATCATTTTCTCTAACAATTTACGAATACAGGATAACATTGCAATCGGCCTATACGAATTGTGATCGCAAGCCGGCTTGTTGGGTTTCCGTATGGCTATCACTCTCACTTGTCTCCAGTCATGCGGGACAATATTCAGCTCCAGAAACTTGTTGAACAAGTTCAGCAAACGCTGTTTTGCCAAGTCGGGTAGATTCTTCAACAAGTTGAATTTAATCTTGTCCGACCCCGGAGCTGAATTGTTACATGAGAGAAGGGCAATTGAGAATTCCACCATCGAAAAATTCTCATAACCGCTTTGAAGTGGAATGTCGCGTACGACGTTTTGTGCAGGAACGGTGTCGGGGCAAACCTTCCTTGCAAAGTTAAAAATCCAACGGTCAGAGTATTCCTCACTTTAGTTTATATGGTTCCAGCCACGCATTTTCCTAGCCGTATTTCAAAGAGTGCTCATAGCGGTCTCCCTTGACAAACCATTGACGAACTTCCGCCAATATCCACGCTTTTTTGCTTTAATCAAACCTTTTAGTTTGGCTTCTAGAGCTTGGTACTTCAGAAACCATTCCACTAATCCAGTTTTCCTGAATTTTTTGAAAGCGGATGATTTTTCAAGGTAGACCTTTGAACACTCCTTGTCCCACCAAAGCGATGGAGGACGACGTCGGACAGTGGTAGCCGGTACACGTTTCTTTTGAGCTTGAAGTGCGCTTTCGTAAATCAAACTCGATATAAAGCTATACTCTTCGAGTGAAGGAAGTTCATGCATTAAAACAATTGCTTCAGATATTATTTCCGCAAATGTTCTCCAGTCAATATTCTTCGTGAGGTCATACGAAATATTGACTGACTCACGAGAGCTTGATTCATTAGCGATCGATAAAATTATTGGTAGGTGATCACTACCGTGGGGATCTTGGATTACCTTCCACATGCAATCCAGGGATAACGAAGAAGAGCATAGAGATATGTCTAGCATGCTTGCCCGTGCAGGAGGGTTGGCTATTCTGGTTGTTTCCCCAGTATTAAAAACTGTCAATTTGAAGTTGTCGCACAGATCATAAATCAACGTGGCACGGTTGTCATCGTAGAGTGATCTCCATGCTGTTCCATGGGAGTTAAAATCACCTAAGATTACCCGCTGCTCCGGCATTGCCTCGATAGTATCAAAGAACTGATGGCGGCCTACCATAGTTCTGGGAGGGATATATATCGAAGCAATGCAGAGGTCTTTGTCATTGATTTGTGTCTGGCAAGCAACAACTTCAATGCCTGTCATCGGTGGGAGAGTGACTCTATAGAAGGAGTGACATTTTTTAATCCCCAATAGTACGCCACCAAACGAGTCATTTCGATCGAGGCGAATAATGTTGAAATCGTGGAAATTCAGCTCATCGGCTGAAGAAAGCCATGTTTCACAGAGAGAAAAAACATCACAGTTAGAGCTGTGAACTAAAAATTTAAACTGATCTAGTTTAGGAATGATGCTTCTGCAATTCCACTGTATTACAGTGGTCAAATCCTTGACCTCTTGCACTGAATCAGGCATCGAGGGAAATGAACGCTGCCAAAAAACCACATTTTTCTTTCAAAAATGTTCTCACAATCGGAAGCATACATAATACTATGCTTTTAAGAGGGTCGTTTATATTTAAAGCATTTAAAATGTTGTTCACCAGGTCAGAAAGCGCAAGCAAGCCAGATTGTGGCTGTTGCCTCGACCGCGAAAAATGAGCAGACGTGTTGGGTGCTGCTCCGGGAAGTGCTGAGGACCCCTGGTGCGTAGAAGAACCGCTTAAACCAGAAGGTACTTGCTTCGGTCTATTCTCAGCACGTTCGATTCGAGTTTTCATTCCAACTTGGGAAGTTTCGGTTTTCTTTCTGGGGAGTGATGGAAAAGAAGCAATTTTTCTTTTCCTGATGGCACCCTGCGATGTACCGGAACTTCCTGCATTGGGAGCGTCAGCAACAGGCTCGTCGTTCTGCAGAATGGAGTAGGGATTGTCCTGAGTCGTTGGAACGGGACTCTCAAGCATTTCTGCATAAGTCCGCTTGGAACGTTCTTTTAAGGAACGCTTGATTTTTTCCCCTCGTTGTATGTACACCGGGCATTGAGTAAGATCATGAGGAGTCCCGCCGCAATGAAGACACTTGCGCTCTTTCGGGCAAGGATTCTCATCATGGCTCTCTCCACAATCTGCGCAACGTTTTTTGTTGCAACAATAGGCGGCCGTGTGACCGAGTTGCATACATTTGTTGCATTTCATTACCCGGGGTACAAACAACCGAACAGGTAAACGAAGTGCACCTATTGCAACGTAGTTTGGAAGGGCGGAATCCTCAAATGTCACACGAAAAGAGTTTG
Organism: Toxorhynchites rutilus septentrionalis; assembly: GCF_029784135.1. Classification (NCBI taxonomy): domain Eukaryota; kingdom Metazoa; phylum Arthropoda; class Insecta; order Diptera; family Culicidae; genus Toxorhynchites; species Toxorhynchites rutilus. Next base: position 153,060,698 of record NC_073744.1, read on the forward strand.
TCCGATTGAGAACTCTTTTGTCATTTTTAAGTGACACAGATTTCAGTCGATCGCATGCAAGAATCTTCACACTTTTAAGTGAAGAGTTCTTGAAGCGACCGACACCATCGAGTATCTCTTTTCGAGTCAAACCCTTTTCGTTTATTACACCGTCTATTTCAACGTTGCAACAGGGTACGTATACGCGATACTCGATCGCAAAGAGATCACAGCGCGTTATTTCATTCGCTTGGGTTCTACTGGAGACGACAACTCGTAATTTGTCTGGCCCCATCCGAGTAATCTCGGTAACTTCGGAAAATTTATGTGTCAACTCTTTTGAGATGCGAATGACGTTAAGAGGTTTGGATTTTCGTCTAAAGTATACGATAAATGGGCCTTTGGCGCCATCAGGGTATTCTTTTAGACGAAAATCCTGCTTCTCGTCTTTTTCCTCATCTTCAGAGCTTTCTATCTCGTAAATAGAATTTTCCTCCTCATCTTCTGTTTCATCCTCCTGCTCTTCAGGAGGAGGTTCATTATCTGATATATTCTTTGGCGTGGATGGGGGATCCTCCCCGCCCTCTGCCATATTAATAAAAACGAAGAAGTAGACAACTGTTCGATATGAACAGAATATAATAATTTGGAAAATATAAATTAGTAAAAGAAATTATATTTCTATATTAGTTATTGTTCAAAATTTTATTTATTTCAATTTTTGTTATTATGTGTAATTTGAAAATGAAAAAAGTTCCAATAATAGTTCAACGGTGATGTATCAATATGGACACCCCTAATGCCAACGCTTGCCGATTTGGTAAACACAAAGTTTAAACAATGGTGTAAATCGTACACAGAAGCTATACAGAATGATGGAAGAAGAAAGAGGAAAATAAACTTCTACTTGCCGCCGCTGTGTAGCGTGTGTGATGATGTGTCTTGCTGCCGGATTGTCTCGATAGCGCACCACTTTTTATGAGCTTTACTTCGCTCGCAGCGCACCAGATGAAAAAATACACACTAGAAACGGATGTAAAAAAACACCTGTATCGGATCAAATATAGGTACGACCGATCTGCTTGCGAGTTGTCGAAGCAATGAAGTTTTCTCTTCTCTCTTAAGTTTTCAATGATTTTAATTTGTTTCTGAAATTCTGAAAAAAATATATGAATAGTCCATGCAATTATCAACAACTCATTCATACTTCGGAAGAAGGGCACTGTTACAGGAAAAGAGTTTTCCTAACAACCATTTTTTCAAGTTCTCTTTAACGCGTAACATTTATGTGTAAATTATCGCGATTAACATGTTCTGCATTTTTTTTTCTATTTAGAAACATGTCAAACGCAAGAATTTACACACAAAAATTTAACGAGCAAAACATTATTTTTAAGGTGTAAAGAAATATAAAAATGTCATATATTTCAGAAACTATAAAAGATAGAAAATTGACGTCTTCGACAAAAGTTCTTATTTTAATGAAATCAAATTTTTTGTCGAATACACGCCATCTTGACATTAAGCAAAATTAGGATTAGTTGTAATTTTTTCAAAGAAAACATGAAAAAGTTTCGTAACAAAAACTGTTTTCCTGTAAAAGTTCCCATCTTCCGATCTATGGGTTACTTGTTGGCAATTGTATGGACTGTTCGTGTTTTTTTGAGAATTGAAGAACTATTCATAAGAAAAATGGATTTTAATTTTTTTTCAGCTCAATATTTAAAAAAAAATGTTGGTATATTTATGAAAATTTGAACAACATCACATTTTATTCTTTGACCCATTGGCTCTTTTCAAAAAGTATAATAGTTAGGAATTCTTTTACAATTATGATTACAATTATGCAAAGCTTTTTAAATGTCTTTACACCCACAATGTTTCACTGCAATCTGAGATGATGGTGCCAACTCCTAAGATGAGTTGGCATGAAGTTCGTCTGTTGTTAACCAAATAATCAACCCAATATTCCCAGAAGTATTAATAGTTTGTTTGTGTATTCCAAATATAAAGCCCTTTACATTCAAACCACATTCGGTTTTCAGCAAGTATATTCATCCCAAAAATCCCTTTTCAAATCTGTGTAATTAATTACTGAAACTAAAGGTAAGCTGCGAAAGTTCGGAATATTGACCGCCAAATGTTTATTATCTCATTCAGAGCCCACCTTTATGTGTGCAGCCAATGCACGCAAAATATTTAGGTCTCATTAGCGAAAGTATTTCCCATTTAGACCAAGCGCGAAAAGCGAAGAGGGAAACCTTTCGCGGCATCCTTTTTTTTATGTCTGTCTTTAGCTCAGAAAGCTTCGAGCAAAAGCCCCCCCAAATACTCATTAGTGGAATGCATTTAACGCCGTTCATCTGAGCTGGATAGTTTTTTGACGTAGGATTACGTCTTTCGGGAACATATTGGGGTACAAATTGAAAATCGAAAATCGAGCATCGTGAAAATTGTCCAATTTCAAACGTTTACTGTTCAGTCTTTTCTTGATGGATTGATGAAATTTCTGCGTCAATCGATTTCGGCTCTTCATAACAATTTTTGCAAACCACTTGCAAATAACATGTTTCTCCGTTATATGGAATAAACGTTTGATACAGAAAATATGATAGAATAAAGACAGCCCTAAATCGGACAATTCCATTCTCGAGTTTTGCTCTTAAAGCCTGTCCACGTTAAATTCCGGACACTTTTCTTTCAGTGTAGTTTATGAAATATTTCACTAATCAATGAAATATTTCACTCACATGACAGCTGAAACCCTCCTCTTTATTTCGATGTCCAACTTGTTTACATTCTTCTTCAGTTTGCTAAAATGGCGTCGAATCAAGTGGAAGTACGCAAACGCATTTCGCGCGAACGGCAGCAAAATCCAACATTGTCGAGACACGATCTCGCCAAAAACCTAAAACTGCCGAAGAGTACCGTGTTTAGTGTGTGCAAATCGTTTGACCAGCGCTTAACTGTGGATAGGAAGGTGGATTGGAAGCGGAACAAATCGAAAAGTATGGTCCCGACAGAAGGACCGAAAGGTGGTTGCCATTATTGAGAAACATCCCAACCTTTCAGTTAGAAATGTGGCTCGAAAGGTTGGAAAATCAAAATTATATGTACAAAAAGTGAAGCAGAGGCATGGACTGAAGGCGTACAAAGTGGAAAAGGTGCCCAATCATGATGATAAGCAAGCAAAGTTTCACTGCAAAAAGCCGTGCTAAGGTGCTCTACACCCAGTTTTTACAAAAATGTTCATGCACCATAATGGACGATGAAACTTATGTCCTGGAAGACTTCAAACAGCTTCCGGGTCTCGCTTTATATACTGCAATGCGAAGGAATGCCATAGCCGAGTGTTTCCGAACTAAGAAGCAGTCTAAATTCCCCAAAAAGTACTTGGTTTGGCAGACCATATGCAGTTTTGGCCGAAAATCCAAATCTTTCGTCCCTACAGGCACTATCAACAAAGATGTCTACGAGGAGGAATGTCTCCAGAAGCGGTTGCTACCATTCATAAGAAGCCACGACTCGTTTTAGCCAGATTTGGCTTCTTGTTACTATGCAAAATCCATCCTGGAATGGTATAATGCACATGAGGTAAAATATTTGCCAAAAACAGCAAATTCACCGAACTGTCAAGAACTTCACCCAGTGGAAAAATACTGGGCTCTGATTATGCAAAAACTATTCGAAACTAAAAAGAAAGCGAATGGCACTAATGATTTCAAGAGGAGATGGAAAAGAGCCGCCACCAGCATATCTGAGGTTACTGTACGGAACCTAATGGCAGATGTTCCCAAAATTCGTGAGTTTTACAGACAACGTAATTAACATTGGAGTAAGTTTTCCTTGTTTTAGATATAAGTCTATTTTACTGAAATAAACAATCGGTTTTGTTGTATTACGTGAATTTTTGTTTTACTGGTGTCATCTTGGTGTCCGAAATTTAACGTGGACAGGCTTTATCAACACATTCGGTGTTCCATTTTTATTTGTATAGCTATAAGAAGATATAGGAATGCGTTTTATCACATCAAAACAAAACAATTGTCACGTTTGGTTTCAATATGTTTGGTTGAAATATGTGTATTATTTTTAAGGGACCCCCTCTCCATTTCAGAAAAGGTAGGGGTGTCATACCACCATTTCTCATATTCAAAAACCTTCACATGCCAAATTTGGCTCCATTTGATTGATTAGTTTTCGAGTTATACAGAAATTTATGTTTCATTTGTATGGCAGCCCCCCTTAGGTGGGAGGGATGTTGAACCACCATAGAAATGTTTCTGTTTCTTGCCCCCTAAAACCTCCACATGCCAAATTTGGTTCCATTTGCTTGATTAGTTCTTGAGTTATGCAGAAATGTATAATTCGTTTGTATGGCAGCCCCCCTCCCCTTCAAAGAGAGAAGAAGAGTGTCTTGGGCCTAGAATCTTAACATGTTATGCTATGCGAGTTATGCAGAAATTAATGTTTCATTTGGCCACAAAATTATTATCAAAGAGTTTAATTCTTCAAACATATCCAAACCCAACAGATAGCCTAGCAGAATCCTACGTCAACTATGCGGTCGTGTCTCAGACACAGCCCTCCTGTGATTTTTTTTTCCTCTCTTCGCGTTGTGCATGTTATAAGTTTTATTTCCATTTAAGTTCCTCTCTGTTTTAACGCTTTCACTGCTTAAGAACGATTCTCATTGAACGGAACGGATTCCAGATTCTGCCCAAACATGCATGGGCGCCAACTGTGTTTTTCATTTGATATAGAATAACAAAAATCGTAAATATTCTCTGGCCCACTTTTGACCATTAATATTTTTTTAAATAAAGACATATTATTCGATATAAATTATCCACAGTAATGATTATTCAGCTAAACACAGCAAAAATGTGTTTTACATCACTGAGTGTTGGGGGTTACGTCAGCTATGTATATTTGGGCAGAGAAGGTAACTCAAAAAAGCTACGCCAAAAAATGATCATTAATTCGATATTTGGCTATTAGTGACTCTGTCAATTTTTTTTTCGATATTTACCGATTCGTTGATCTCATGTTGAGTGAGAATGGCGCCTTAAACCGTGCAACACGATAAGGCGTCGTGCACAAATTACGTAACATTAAAAATCCGGATTTTGGACCCCCTCTTCCTCCCACGTAACACAATTTCCTATCTCTAACACACAGTAAGTAATGCAATCCCGACCCCCCTCTCCCCCTTCTCGCGTTACGTAATTTGTGCACGACGCCTAAGTAAACATTTGAAATTAAAAAAGCACGAAATTGGAAGCGTCTGCTGCGGAAGTGCGAGAGGCGACGAGAGCTGCGGGGACTTCAAAAATGTAATTTGTTGCTTGCTGAAGAGACGAAGGTTAACTTTTTTTAAGCTTAGCTGAGATTAAACAGAAATCACAGCTTTCCGCAACATCCGGGGCATGATAAGAAATGGAAAGGAAGTAAAATTTGTCGAAAGCATCTCGCGGCGCGTTCTGTCGAGGATGCTGATGGAACTCGCCGTGATGTGCAACGCTCGAAGAGATATTTGTTGATTTGATGTTTTTCTCTAGTGATAATAATTTCAACTCTGAATAGCGAAACTAATTATCGAAATGCACGAAAACCAACTGTTCCTCGACTTTTTTAACAAATAACCCTCCCCAATTAGCACTTCAACAGCCAGCAGGTGTTGCAGACAGGCGGAATAAGAGTAATTTTCAATTAAATTGAATAATTGGTGTGAAAATGCTGGGGGCATTGTATTTTCTCCTGTTTTTTCCTCATCGTCAACACAACGAAACATTCACTCTAGGTGGAACCGATTGTTTTCACACCCAATAAATCATCCCCCAATCGACAGCTCTCGGCAAAGTAGTACAAAACTTTTATGGACAGGATGGATTGGGAAGCTAAATTGAAAAATCTCTACGCATACATCCGTTGTCGGACGAATATGCAGTTACTGGTGGTGAATTTCAATTCACGTTAAAGACGCAGAAAGAAGTCTGCTTGTTATCATGTTATCTAAATAAAGTTTCATAGCTTTAGTCACGGGAAAAAAATAAAAAAAAGGAATTGTAATGATAATCCAATCCACTTTTTGTGGCGCTCTGTCGTCACTTTGAAGGAAGGAAAAAGAAACTATGAGATTGTGGTTTCAGAGGCGGAAAAGTTTACCCATAAAAAAGATTGCTTCACATCTTTCTCGGGAAATCGGTGAGATGTGGTTGTGGGCACATAAACATCTTGAAGAACTTTATAGCTCCTGCAGATTCTAGTTATGTTTTTAGCAATATAAAACGTTTATGTTTCTAGTGTATCAAATGGTGAAAAATACACTGAAAATTGCTGGCTTTCATTTGTAACCCAGAATCAATTGAATTCATAGTGCTGACCTACACATAGAAAACTGTTTTCTATGTACCTACACGCAACGTTCGGGGCTCAGAATACCACCAGCAGAAATCGTCCACCGCTGGAGGGAACTGCGTTCCCTATTTACAGTGTTGTTTTGCTGCAGCACGGTGTCGTGTGTACAAAACCGCCAGGATATTGTCGCTTGAGCATACCAACCAGCCATTGCTAAACGTACCGTTAAAGGTGACACTGATGACGGAATAATTAAACTATATTATGTGCTTAAGTGGGAAAATGCCTGATGGCTGAGCGAATATCATCATCATGCATCGGGCGCGGATCCTGGTGGATCCTTAAACAACCCAGCCATCGTCATCGGGACGCAAATACGGCGCAGCACAGGTCACCGGGTCAAACCAAGCTCGCGATGTTGAGCTCTCCCGAACGGAACCCGTTTGTGTTTATCCACTGTCGTAGCTATTACACGCTCGCATCTGCTTGCTTGAAACACTACACCACGATATCAAGGTTCTAGGTTCGATGCAATTCAATTAACAATTCCAGCTGATCGACTATGAACGAATTCTGAAGCACTACCAGAAAGAGATTGAGTTTCAGATGAAACCGAAGCACCCGTTATGCATCGTATAAGGGGCAAACAAAAAAAAAGCTAAAATAGACTAAAATTAGGGCATAATCCAATCTTATTATGTAAATATATATGATGCAATTATACACACGAGTGTCATTCCAGAGCGTCCTTCCTGAAGCAACAACAACAGCGAAAAAAATGAAACAACCACTAGGTAATCTTTACCAGCGGGAAAATTCCTTGGTACTATCACTGGCTTTTTTCATCACGACGTTTTCCCCCCGAGGAGGACTTTATTAATCGAAATTTGCATGCAAATAATCTTATTAGTTTGAGACGTATTTTTTTCGCTAGGGGCGGCTTATTTTCGGAAAACGGTAGACACATATGTCGCAGGCAATTTTGGTTTACTCTATTATGTACTGTTTGCGTTTTAGTTTCGAATTTTTGTGTGAATTGATTCCAAATAGAGCTGTAAATTTACATACGAAGGCGGGTGTCCAATAGCAGAAATAGGTACCTAAGGTTGACTATAGGCTGTATTCTATTCACGTTTTTGACCTTCGTGTGCCGTGGACATGAAGTGAAAATAATAAAGAATTTTCAAATGAATAAACCGACTTTTAGAATGAAAATATTTAGCATATGTATAACCGTATAAACGTTTGGAAGATTTCGAAACGTTTATAACATGACTCATCTCATCTCTAAAAATTTTTGCATATGTCGATTGGAAATATTTCTACGCATCTATCGCCATAAAGAAAAAATTATACTCCCAGGTTTTTTACGCGGTTTTTTAACGAGTTTTTTTACGTGGATTTTCCAATTAACGCGGTTTTTTTACGCGGATTTTCCAATTAACGCGGTTTTTTTACGCGGATTTTCCAATTAACGCGGTTTTTTTACGCGGATTTTCCAGCTAACGCGGTTTTTTTACGCGGATTTTCCAATTAACGCGGTTTTTTTTACGTAGAAAAAGACCAGTGCAATATCACATCTCCCCCTCAGCTCACATTTTTCTCTCATGTTCCCTCAGAGCAAATTACGGTAATAAGTGCTTGTAACGGAGTTTAGCGCTTAGTGCCGCACCTTATCACGATTCTTACGTGGATTTCAGGTGTTGGGTAACGAGGAGCTCACCGGGCGGTACAACGAGACGGGGTTTTTACGGGCATTCGTGAATGTCTTTCCCTGTCTACTTAGCTCTGGATGGTCCAACAGTGGTACTGCACGTGCATCGGCAGAAGAGTGTACAAATTACTAGGGAATCTTCTAGCAACAGCAGATGATCTCATTCGTGGGGAAAACCAACTATAGCTACCAGCAACCAACGAAATTGCAGGAAAAAACTACGGTTTTTCGGAAGCGAGCAACACTCAACTTTTTACTTTCGTTCTACGTAAAGATAGTCCCATTTGATATCTATCATTAGGTGACATGGTTTTTTTACGCGGATTTTCCAATTAACGCGGTTTTTATTACGCGGATTTTCCAATTAACGCGGTTTTTTTTACGAGGTACGTATCCCCCGCGTAAAAAAAAGCCTGTGTGTATTGTTTTTAAAACAAACAATTCAAAACTGTAAAATATCGACCATTAACCGAATACGCTAAATCCGACGCGAAAGAAGCCGTAACCTTTTGAAACCGAGAATGAATCCAGTCAATTTGTGATACTCTGTTCTGAAATAAACATGGATGGAAAACAAGGGAGCATGATGTGATTAACGATTAAGGTGAAGGTGGAAGGAAGCCATTGTAGTAGTATAGGTAAAACCACGTGCAAAAATGGGGTAACAGTGTTTGTGAGAGAAGAGTAAGAGCTCCCGCATACTACAGACTTTCTGTCTGTTTGGTCGGGTCGGCCTTCTGGTGCAAAAACCGACCCAACTGAATCGGCGTAATGTGCGTACATGCATACCTCTCCGTACTGATTAAGAAGCCGACCAAACTATCGGCCCACAAATCAGTCTGCAGTCTGCGGGGACTCTGAAGCACACGTTAGTAGATCAATTCACTTATCAGACTGTGTGCCGCTTCGTTGACACGAGTCTTTGAATACATTTGAAAAAAAAATAACAATTCAGTACTAAAGTAAAATGTATGAACGATATGTTTCGATGAACAATTGCAAATATAAATATACATAGAAGGTGCGTTTGCATATGAAGTAAAATTCTGATTATACGCGAGCGTAACATGAGCAAATTTATAACACATGCGAATTGGGGCTTATTTGGTATTAACAAGTTCTTCCGCATAGTAACTCGATGTTGATAATTCCTTAATATTTTCCTTCGTTGATCGTATTGCTTCCACGTGAATATGTTGGAGTGTCTTAACCCTTCTCTTCGTTGGCCGAGGCATTTTGATTGAATGTAATACTTTTCTGTTTACTGTTTTTGAAAGCATATGCAGCCGTGGCAGTGTTCCGAGCTCTGCAATTCAATTTGCTTAACCAATGTTAAAGTTGCTAAAACTTACATTATAGACCCATTAAACGTAAAAACAATAATTGTATTGATATCAACACAATTTTATTCTATTTTTTTTTTCATGGCATGAAACGCTATGACTCAGGAATAACATTTTATTGAGTGGTGTTTATAGCTGTTTCGATGATGTTGTCTGGCATCAGCGTTGAAAAAATAACGATGCTTGAGCTTGAGCTTGAGCTTGGGTAGACTGTACAATTCGTAGTTGCTGTCCGTGATTGACCTGAACCAACCAAATTGCACAAAGAACACACAGAATGACGCTTGGGACTAGCAAATCATTCTCGTTGTGCAATTTTCGGTGATTCGAGCTTTAAATGGTCAATAACGACGCCGGCCACGTCCTTACAGTCACCAGGGGAAGGGAAGGAATGTTAGTATGATATCCGCCGCCCGAAAGCCAGAAGGGTCGCCTCTATAGCGTGGTTCCCTAGCGTTTATCATGGGAGGGGATAGTTGTTAGTGGGAAAAGATAAAAATCAGGATTCACTGAGGTAAGTGATGTGATTATGTAAAAGCATATAACTCCATTTGCGGCGATGGAGAGTTACTTTTTGGGAAACCTGAGAAGGTCACCGAGAGAGCTCCTCTATTATTCAACGCGCGACCTCTTTATATATCTCCAATCCTAGCGAAGGAGGGCAACCTGAGAAGGTCAGATTCAAAATCAATCGAGGCGATGGAGGAATATCTCTGAACAACCTGAGAAGGTCCTCTGAAATTAATCGGACTGGGGACATATTTCTATTATTCAACGCGCGTACTCTCTACACCCATACCTCGCTATACGGCCGCTCTTTATATGGCATTTCGCCATGACGGCCCTCTAGAATTAAGGTACGGTTTCGATTTACGGCCTAAAATGTTTCGTTATAACAGCAAAAAAATTTTTTCGATATCTATATTAATACATAATTCATGGAACATGAAGTTGTTTCATTTTTGTGTATAGATTATTGTTGGTTTTTAGAGTCTGTTATTATTTTATGTACAAATAAAATGAAAATATGTATTTTGAATAATAAATCATGTTACATATTTTCCGTTATTAGAACCGATCCGATCGAATTTGTATTATAATAATTGATTCCTTATATGGCTTTTCGCTTTGCGGACAAGTTTCGTGGAACGTATCTAAGCCGTAAAGCTAGGTATGTGTGTATATAGCTCCATGTTGAAAAAAAAACGATGCTTTCACCAATACAAACAAAACCATTGTCGAAAATTGAAAAATGGAAACTTAACTTTCAGAGCATTAGCTCGAGTTTTCCGACGTTTTTCACTATACAGTGCGACAGCAGATGAACATTTCATATCTTGTTGATATTACTTGATGGGAAGTGTGCGAAAACGATCATTTTCTTCACACTGTTTCGCAAAATTATTGATTTTCGGGCGAGGGGAGAGGGGAAAGAAATGAGCGCCATTGTGGCAGCCATTTGTGGCTAGCTTCCACCTTCACCTAACGACTAACTATGAATACTCTCTCAAAAGTATCTCTATGTATTACGATTTGAGCACTCTCGCTCTTTCGCCCAGACATTTTATATTCTACCCCGAGTGCACTTACTTTGACCAGAAAGAATAAAAACAATATGCGCTTCGGCAGATATTTATTTGCAAATGTAATAAAAATTAGGGTTACGCAAATAATGTTCAATTTACCACTTGTGATTTCTCATACTATAATGAGGGGCTTAGAACTAAAGGGGTGTAAGTGATTTGATCGATTTCTCTACATCGACTCTCTCTTTTGGTCATAACTTAGCTGCAAACTCATTCCCAGCTGTATTTGACAATGTGGAAGGTAGGTCAGAACCTCATCTATCAGATTCTATAGCAAACTCAAATTGGAACGTTTTTGCAGTTATTAATCAAAGAAAAAATTGACGAAGAGAAATCGATCAAGTCACTTACACCCCTTGCATTCTGAGCCCCTCATTTGAATTTATTTACGGTAAACTCTTCGGCAAAGTTGATGTTTTTATTTGTTAACACAAACGCGTTAGTGGCAAAGGCTATCACATCGAGCACGTTGTTTTGTCGCGTGAGGCAAACTTTTTCGTCAGATCGAATTTAAAAAAACTCCCTTAGGGCCAGAGGGAACAATCCAATATTCCAGTGCGGGACGTGTTGGCTAGGTATAATCTTGTTTATATATTCAAAATCTTTGTTTCCCTCAATGCTATTGATTAATCGTTAATATTGTCCTCTTCATGTCGAAAATATGTCATCCTACTAAAATCGAGACGTCTGCGAACGATCGAATTTTCATACCATCAGGGATGGTCTAAGAAATCTGAGTGATCCTCCTACACTTACTTCACTACAAATAGAAACCATTACGGGTACGGGTACTAATTTGACTAATTTGTCGACTCAACAGAAGTGAGGCTTGATGAAACACTGCGTTATGCTTTCGTGTGTGAGGCGGTTACGGCGGAGGTGGAATTGGCGGTTACTATAAGCAAGGGATTCTCAAACTATTTTGACCTCTTCCAGAATGAAGTGATATCACAAATTTCGTATAAAAAAATATGTTTATCTTATTAATACAAAATACACTTACCAATTCAAAAACTTTGCGGTTGTGAGTAGACATGGCATCATTTTCTCATCAATAAATAGACATAAAATTCAGTAAATGTCAAGTATTATTAATACAAATTACGACAATAATACATTCTACTAAAATATTAGTCATTCTTGTAATAAGTTGTTAGTTCACGTAACACAACTTATACAACTTAGACAGTAGATTCAGATCAGAACTTATGTTTATTAATAGGGGCGATTTCGAGACCTCGTTGACTCCGGAAACCAATTTTACATTTATGTCGACTCCTGGGAAACCAGGGTGCCATACAAATGAAGCACAAATGTATGCATAATTCGAAATGTGAAGATTTTAGGGGGCAACTAACATTTCTATGGTGAATAGACACTCCTCTCTGGGGGGAGGACGGTTTCTACCATGCAAATGAAGCATAAATGTCTGCATAATTCAAGAACTTATCAAATTTGTGAAATTCTTCTTTAACGGCACCAAAGAGACCAGGAGGACCAGGAGAGCAACAGATTATAAATTTAAACTTTTTCATTGATATAAAAAAGACCGCAATGGGCCAGAAGACACGGTAGAGTGATATTTCAGCATGGCAACGCACGCCACCAAAGTCGTGAAAGACGCTATAGAAGCCCATGACTGGAAACGTTTATACACTCTCCGTAATCTCCAGACCTTCAGACCAGACCTGGCCTCGTCAGATTATCACCTTTTTGACGTAGAACTACGTCTTTCAGGAAGGGTGCCAAATCGGAAAACAGGTCACGTTTTTATGAAATAAATTTAACGTTAATAACTATTTTCACTGTGAACGAATTCTCATGATTTGCATACCAATTGAATCGTAAATTCTCTAAGATTTGTTCGATATGCTAGACATTACAAGTCGCTAATCTCTAAGCGGTTTAAATTCATGAAAACTGGAAGAAAACTTCCTTTTTCCCCATACATTTGTTCTGCCGATTTGTGTGCTAACCCTACCCGTATTTCGAATGCTTATAACTCGAACATTTCTCAACAGATCGGAAAGATGTTTGCAACAATTGATAGGAAATATCCCTACGCGTCTTTCACAATTAATAAAACATTATTTTTCATGAGATGCACAATTCAATAACTGTAAAATGTCAGTCGTTATCTAAACGCCCTAACTGCCAAGTTTTGATTGGCCCGATTTACGGTTTCCCCAACACAGAATTCAAAATCGATGAACCTGTGGAAATTGCATAGTTCTACGTCGAAAATATGCGGTCGTGTCCTAGATACGACCCCTTACATTTTTTCTTCAATGGGAAATGCACTTATAAATAAGAATATGAAGATGCCGAAAAATGAATCGGTTATTTTATTAATCTTTGGCTTTGTAGAAGCAGTTCTAGAAACACCGATTTTGTCTTACCTTTGCGTGAACAATACAAGAACTGGTCATGTGTCACAAATTTGTTTCTTTAATGCACACATTGCACTGAATATTTATCGCGCAACCGGCGGCCTTTTTCGCATTTGACACACACACTTATATACATGCGATTTAATATTTGTTCTACCAGCACCCACCGTTATTCCACATTCCTTAACCACTTCACTATATAATTGGCAACCCATAAAAACAACAAAAATGCCAATATTTACAAGTAGCAAGTGTCGGCGATGATGGCGCAGTTCGATTCATCCATACATAATGTGGCTCGATGTGTTGATTGCAATACCAGATGAACAGCGAGTAAAACATTCGCTCGCGTCCACAGCTCAAAGGTGAACGAAGATGACACAGTATGAGAGGAACAATTCATCCTCGTTCGACGCTCGCCGGCAATTATGTTGCTTCGATGACCACCAAACAGGAAGTAGGATTTTTTCTCAGAAAATATGTCCTACGTCAAAAAAGTTTTATCGGCAGGGAATCCACAATTTTCCCAAGAGATGGGCGAAATGTGTAAAATCAAATAGGGTATACTCCGAATAGACATATTTTGAGGTTTTCCTGAAAGTTATGTGTTTCCTTCATCGAAAAATATGAACTCGCACACGCAATTCATGAATGAACACTTCATTTTTCGACGCCTCATTGCCCACTCTCTCAAACTGTATCTGAAAATGATCGAAACAGTCGTTTGACATAGATAATTACTATCCGACGAATCTGCTTGGTATATACGAAGCGTTCACAGCATCTCCTATGATTGGGAAAAGAGGTTTACCACCATGATAATAGGTTTGCGCTGATAATTTGCTGCAAATCGTTCGCACCCAAACCGACTTGATTACAGGCAGACTGTCTACGTGTTGTATTCTGACGAAGACGTCATTCGATGTTTATCAGAAACGACCAGTAATAGAGTCCTTAACCTCTATCGGTCGGATGTTATTTTACGCATCATTTGGGGAAACGAACTATGTATATGTAAACTTGAAAAAAGAACTACCAACAGTCAGTTCAGCAGCCTCTTTTGATAATATTAATTAAATTTAAACAGTCGTTACTTTGAGAGAAGTTAACACGACACCTTGCACCTTCATTTCGACGCCGCTGGCGACAAGTGGTTATTAACAGCGCTGAATTTGAGTTTGTCACCTCCACACATCAGACATGTTTTGGTTGGGTGGTTGGCTGGGAAAAGGGAAAATGTTTGCCCGAGACACTACTTGATGGGATATGGGATTAAGCATAAAATACTTGAAGGTGTAATGAGGTTTGCGAAGGCATAGTTGCTGTTTGTTTTATGAGCACTGTTGTTTGCCAGCGGTACGGAACTGTGGAACTTCTTAAGCGCTGGTCGCTTTGATGTGGTTTTTGACTGTGAAGATAGAATCTTATTTATGACAAGTTTAGTTATTTGCCGAAATCTGCATCTGAGACGAATTTTTCATCATGTTTCTATTTCATTGTCTTACTCTTAATGCGCCGACCATTGCTTATTTAGACAGCAAACTGAATGTAAATCGTCTGGTAAGCGGTTATATATGTATGTTACGTATTTACAGTGTGTCCCAGAATAGGTGACACCATTCTTAATTTGAATTTTTCTATTAACAAGGTAATTACTCCATTTGTTTACTCTGCACATATTGAAAAAAAAATTAAATTGCGTAAAAACTAATTTTGAATTGGCACTCGGAAAGGTTCTAACCATTTGACATTCCCAGAAGTGTACAACAGCTCGGAGTTCAAAATGGGATCGTTGGTATCGAATTTCATAGTCTCTGTCCTATCTATATATATAAAAATGGATTTCTGTCTGTCTGTCTGTCTGTCTGTCTGATTCTTATGGACTCGGAAACTACTGAACCAATCGACACGAAAATTGGTATGTAGGGGTTTTTGGGGCGGGGATGGTTCCTATGATAGTTCGAAACCCCTCCTCCCTCTCTAAGGGGGGGCTGCCATACAAATGAAACACAAATTTCTGCATTACTCGGGAATTAATCAAGCAAACCAAACCAAATTTGGCATGTGGAGGTTTCAGGATGCAATAAAAGTTTCTATGTTGGTTAGATATTCCTCCCCCTCTCTAAAGGGGGGCTGCCGTACAAATGAAACACGAATTTCTGCATTACTCGAAAATTCACCAAGTAAACGAAACCAAATTTGGCATGTGGAGGTTTTAGGATGTAATAAATGTTTTTATGGTGGTTAGATATTCCGCCCCCCCCCCTCTCTAAAGGGGGGCTTCCATACAAATGAAACACAAATTTCTGCATTACTCGAGAATTAATCAAGCAAACCAAACAAAATTTGGCTTGTGGAGGTTTTAGGATGCAATAAATGTTTCTATGGTGGTTGGATATTCCTCCCCCCTCTCTAAAAGGGGGCTGCTATACAAATGAAACACAAATTTCTGCATTACTCGAAAATTAATCAAGCAAACAAAACCAAATTTAACATGTGGAGGTTTAAAGATGCAATAAATGTTTCTATGGTGGTTAGACATTCCTCCCCTCTAAGGGGGGCGGCCTGCCTGCCATACACATTAAACACACATTTCTGCATTACTCGAAAATGAATAAAAATTGATATGTAGAGGTTTCAGGATGCAATAAATGTTTCTGAGGTGGTTAGACACTCCTCCCCCCTCTCTAAAGGGGGACTGCCATACAAATGAAAAACAAATCTCTACTCACTCGAAAATTAATCAAGCAAACCAAACCAAATTTGGCATGTGGAGGTTTTAGGAGGCAATAAATGTTTCTAAGGTGGTTTGACACTCCTCCCCCTCTCTACAGAAGGGCGGGGGGTCTAAATAACTCGAGAACTAATCAAGCAAATGGAATAAAATTTTGCATATAGAGGTTTTAGAGTTTGATGAACGTTTCTATAATGCTTCGACACTCCTCCCCCCTCTCCGAGGGGAGGCTGCCATACAAATGGACCACAAATGTTTGCGCTAACGAAATTGATTTTCGTTCGAAAATGGAAATGGATTTTAATGTGATAAAACGCACTCCTATATCGTCTTCTATCTGTATAAATATGAATGCATCGCCGAATATGCTGATAAGAGCAAAACTCGAGAGAGGAATTGTCTGATTTAGGGGTGTCTTTATCGTATCATATTTTCGGTATTAAACATTTATTCCATGTAACGGAGAAACATGTTATTTGCAAGTGGTTGAAAAATCTTGAACGAGAATTGTGTCTGAAAATAATCTGATATTAGAATGACGAGTTTTGGTAGAAGTACTAGGAATTTTATAGTAAAAGGTAATTTTAAAGGTAATTTTTTTTTCAATCAATGAACAATTCTGCGATTGGACCCATGAAAAGCGCTTAGTAAGGAAACATGGATGTGATAACGAAAAATAAATTTTGGGCGGGACGAAGTTTGACGGGTCAGCTAGTCAAAATATAAAACATCTATGGTCCAACAGATGAAAAATATCGTTGCTCGTAATATATACTCGTGTGGAAGTATTTTAAGTTGCTGGTAAACATCATATTATTTCAATAATTAAAAAGAAGCCCAAATGATAGTAATAGTAATAGTAATAGTAATAGTAATAGTAATAGTAATAGTAATAGTAATAGTAATAGTAATAGTAATAGTAATAGTAATAGTAATAGTAATAATAATAGTAATAGTAATAGTAATAGTAATAGTAATAGTAATAGTAATAGTAATAGTAATAGTAATAGTAATAGTAATAGTAATAGTAATAGTAATAGTAATAGTAATAGTAATAGTAATAGTAATAGTAATAGTAATAGTAATAGTAATAGTAATAGTAATAGTAATAGTAATAGTAATAGTAATAGTAATAGTAATAGTAATAGTAATAGTAATAGTAATAGTAATAGTAATAGTAATAGTAATAGTAATAGTAATAGTAATAGTAATAGTAATAGTAATAGTAATAGTAATAGTAATAGTAATAGTAATAGTAATAGTAATAGTAATAGTAATAGTAATAGTAATAGTAATAGTAATAGTAATAGTAATAGTAATAGTAATAGTAATAGTAATAGTAATAGTAATAGTAATAGTAATAGTAATAGTAATAGTAATAGTAATAGTAATAGTAATAGTAATAGTAATAGTAATAGTAATAGTAATAGTAATAGTAATAGTAATAGTAATAGTAATAGTAATAGTAATAGTAATAGTAATAGTAATAGTAATAGTAATAGTAATAGTAATAACAAGTTAAGCCAGTAACACCGGCTGAGTGTATCCTATGGCTTACCTACCCTACTAACACATTCCTAATTTCCCGAGACATTTATGAGAGGTCGTAGAGTTCTCTGCATCTCTCTTAAGTAAATGTCGAACTAACATTCCTTCCCTTTTCTTAGCAGTTGCAAGGACGTGGCCAGGACAATTCTTTACTGTTGGAGAAAGCATGCCTTCATCTAAGAGATAATACCAATCATCAGCAACGGATGGAGGCTAGTTTTTAACTTAACAGTTCTGAATTCGTACAACCTACGATATTGTGCAACTTGCTCAATGCTAATGCTAATGCTAATGCTAATGCTAATTAAAAAGAAGCCCAAATGATTTCGTTACCTCTGAAACCTCATTCTATTTTCTTCAAGTGATCAAAACCTGTCGCACACCCTACCCAAATAGACGGAAGTGGTTTAATCTCCCGACGGCTCCACCAGATTCCCTTCCAATAGCTCCTAACGGCTCGAGTGAGTCCTCCCGCCAAACAGTATCTTTTACTCCTTCACAATACAAAACGCAACGGAACCGGAAGCATCTTCGAGTGGTATTATTTTCAATTATTTTGGTATCAGCTGGTGCACAAACAATCAATTATCGAGGATATTGAAGGGAAACATTTTATAGTTCGACGGAGACGGGCTAGGGGAATGATGCACACGGATCTGCAACGGAAATATTTTGGCTGCACTTGAGGGGTGTTGCTAGACGATGCTGCAGCAGGGATGCAGTGTTGGGTATTTTCCCAAGTTCAAAGAAACCGATAAGTGTATATGTGAAGCTCTTAAAGATGTGGGAGTGTTTTCTACATGACCTACATAGCGCCAAATTTCGACGTGGATTATGTTTTTTTTTTCTGGAAAAAGGGAATATGTATTCAATGAAGCTCGGAAGGGGGAAACATTCCTACAAGCCTTCAAACAGCTATCCGTTGCATCTGTTCTAATATTTTCGGAGAAGCAATAATGAAAATGCAATTAACGATCATGCTTCAAATTGGTTTCGTTTGGATTTTTAAAAATTAAATTTCTATCAAGAAATTTGTTTTAAATTTCATTCAATGTGTTGTCCAACGTTAAGTATAGTTTTTTTTTCATTTCTTGAAAAATTCTGGTTCTGTTCTATAAGTTCTCGTTTATAATTCTGTTCAAACAATTGGTTACCAAATTTCAAAGATCGAATTGTGCATCTCTCATCGCATCGCGAATTGGAAATATGCTGAAATACTGTTTCCAAGTAAAAAAAAAAGCAAAAGGAACAGCTGAAGAGAATCGCTTATAATGCGGTAACAATCGAACAGAAAAAAGAACTACGCAAATAAGAAATGCTCAAAAGACAACACAGCATACATATCGAATCGAATCGCGTACCAAAAAGACGCCCTCCGGAGCAAAAGGGCATAATGGGATTACAAGCACTGGAGCACTTTTGGTGGAACCTTTTACGGAATGCATGTTGAACGAATGCAGAAATCAGAGGTATGTCGTCGGCACATGAAACGAGCTTTTCTTCCCTTCAAACATCCGACCAACAACAGTTTGACGCTAAGTTGAACCAAAGCGACGATAGGGAACTAGAAATTGAAATTCAAAATATTGAAATTTTGAATAAATATTTGCACACGAGATTTTATTTTATTATTTTATTGGATTTCTGCTCCGTGAGTGTATGTCTGTCTGTCTGTCTGTGGGTGAGTGTGGGTGGTAGATACTTTACTGCGCATTGAACCGAGCACCAAGATCTCTCGACTCTGGTTCACAGATTGTTATTTGCTCGCTGCTTCCTTACCCTCTTCGGTTCGAAGTGGAAGCTGTTACTCCTGGCGAACCGAACCGACTGACGTCTAGGCAAGGTAATCAACGGTTATATCTGCGGACAAACATTCGTTAGTCTGGCGAGGAATCGCAAAATTAGCTTTTGCTTTCGGTTTCTGTGCTACTGTTTAAACCGCTCCGCTTCCGGTACTCTGGTGTGGAGAATGAGGGTGGATAAAACCGCTGACGAATTATTTTCACACAGCAGATGTATGAACTAAGCGCTCTCTGGATTAGTAAGAGCGCTGACCAGAAATTAGTTTAAATATTGGTCTTGAGTATAGGTGAAGATGAAGTGGGTTATCTGGAGTGGAAGCAGGTGTTCTCTAGATACGCAATCAGTTCGCATACAGGTCGTGGGTTAAATGTGAAATGAAGCTAATTTTTCTTGGTTTTTTAATTGTGCTTTGGAGTATAACTTGCATGTATGAGTGGTTTAAAGCTTAGACGTTTCCATAAATAATTTCTGTTTTAGTGAGTAGGAATATAAGGTAAATGATTTTGGTTTGTCCAGTCGAAAATATGATCATGGTTTGTCCACTTGTTTGAATGATCTAATTCAGCGCACCCATGTCAAATCAGGTATTCGAATGATTCAAAACATATAAATAAAATTGTCTTTTTCATGATTTACAGTAGTTACAGCACTTCTTCTTCTTTCTTCTTCTTCAATGGCACTAACGTTCCTAGAGGAACTTCGCCGTCTCAACGTAGTATTACTTGCGTCATTTTTATTAGTACTTAGTTGAGATTTCTATGCCAAATAACACGCCTTGAATGCATTCTGAGTGGCAAGTTCAAGAATACGCGTGATCACAGTGCAAGTCGGAGGAAATTTCTTTGACGAAAAATTCCCCCGACCAGAACGGGAATCGAACCCGAACACCCGGCATGTTAGTTATGACGCTAACCACTCGGCCAAGGGAGCACAGTTACAGCACTTACAAACATTGTAAACATCATGCTTGTGCAACATTTGTATTAGATTTATATAGCTAAACCATGTAATCAAAGCATTTCGATGACCTCAATTCTGATCATGAGTTGTCCGATTCACTAATGTTGTTTTATCCACATAATTTCTACAGCAACCACTTATCGCACTGCAGTTTGTTTATGGTGTCCTTCGCGCATAGCAGAAATAAAGTTTCTCTGTGATAAGTGTGTTGAGGTGAACACTTTTAAGATGCCCAAGAATAGGCAGTATTCTGAAAAAAGCCAAAATTATGGATGGATCAATATGATGACAGCAAACTCAAGCAATGATAAATGCAACATCTAAGAGAAAATTCGATTTTTTTCTATTAAAAAATGGTGATTACTAAAACCGGACATGATCATTCTTTGGACAAACCATAATCATAATTTCTCTTTGAGGAAAATCGTTAAAAAACATTTAAAAAATTTAATAATTTCAACGCCTTATGGTAGTATTAGCAACTAGACATTTGGGACTTTTCAACAAATTTAAACTCGTATTGATTGTATGTGATTTTCATGAAAAAGACTCGATTTGCATTTACTAGTTGCGTGAAAACACCGTAGATGGGCCAAGATCATTAACCCTACTACTGTTACACAAAAAGAAAATGATGAATGTGGTGTGACGATATCGAATCTTGCTGCATCCATTGTCCGTGACCGTAACTCATGCTTCATGACTGAAGGTTAGATCAATTCGATACGACGGATGAAACCTATTAGCTTTGGGTCAACTAACCAGATCTAATAACATTTGGCCCGTTTTTTTTATCCCATTTATTTATTTCAGGCTCATTAGCATTTTAGCTGTAACAGAGCCGAATGTTAATCGTGTACATGTCACATGGTTATCATATCTATAATTATAGCACATTACATTACACAGTTGCCATTCGCCAGTATTCCTTCTATACCATTGCATATGTTACATTTACACAGTAGCCATTTAGGAGTAAGAGTATTCTGTATTGTATTTTTCTTCCATTATCCAGTTAGACCACCGGACAGCGGAGAAAGTTGATTGATCATTGTTGAGCTATTTATAGAACAGCAGCCCGATGTGTCTTGCAGAGCAGAGCAGTTGTATGGATGAATCGATCTAATTTCGACCGTGGATCGATCTCCATCGCTGATGATTGTTGCGTGGACGTAGCTATTCTGTAACAACACAAAGATGGTCAATGAGCGTCCTGAGTTTTGAACTCACGATCGATCGCTTACTAAGCGAACGCGCAACCAATGTGGCTACGGAGACCCCCATTTGGCCCGTTGGAAAAACTAATTTTGTGCGATCTGCCACCAATAATTCTAAACTGGGATAACAAATTGTTTTAGATAGTTGTGATATTATTTTTTAAGTGGCCAATGATTATAAAACCGGTAAAACGATAACCGACAAATATTCTAAAAACATGCTAAATTGAAAAAATACGCAGACAAAAAATAGCCTAGCCTAGTAAATTTGCTAGTTTATCGCTTCGGATATTATTTTAGAGTACATGGGAATATTATAAACAACTCTTCAGTAGAAAGGTTTGTTGACCCAGAGATGGGTATATGTGCCGATGCGTGGATGTGTAAAAGCGGTAAAAGGTGGTTGATTGATTATTAATAATTACCTTCGCAAGAGCAATATACAAGCTGACCATATATCGCATCTCACTTAGCATCCACTGCGAACGCTAAAGTGATGGTCTTTTTCGCAGTTGACTCATATTCGATTACAAGCGATTTTTTATTCCCACAACACCATTATTTCACATTTCTTAACCTTTTCAATCTATCTTTGGCAACATACAAAAACAACAGCAGTGTGTACCTGTGATACAAGTATA